>NW_020271569.1:1515-6061 GCF_002803265.2 Melanaphis sacchari | reverse complement strand
TTAATCCCATAATACCTGAGATAGGGCAATATTTATACGTAATCTTTACGGCGGTTATACCGTAAAGATACTGATTGTTAAAGCGTTGACTACTAATTCGTTTCTTTACTGTCGGGCAATCGATTTTAAATAGCACATAATAAGGCCATCGACCCCGAAGAGAGGAGGCGCATTAGGCGGCATTAATATCTATTTGAAGTTATCGCACTCGATAACTTGCGCGAACAATGATAAATATTTAATTGTTTTATATAATACTTATATTTTACGATCCTGTCTCGAAATTATACATATAATACAATACATGTATTACATAATTTGTCAAAAATATATCAATAAATATATAATAAAAAGTGTTTATGAAATTGTATACTTTAGTGAGTATAACATAAAACTAAACACTTAATGCATGTGGGACATACGTCATCCCACCAACGATAACTCTTTAAAAAAATATTTAATATTTTTAACACCAAAGTCTTATTAATTACTTAAATAATAATTTATTATACCACATAAATTATAAATTTTCTAAAAAAAAATCTTCTGTGTAATATAGGTCAAAATAGTTCTGAAACCCCGTGCATGAAAGAGTTAATATAATATATCTTTTTTTGTACCATATATATATATATATATATATATAAATATAATACATGGGTCATATATTAATACTATACTTTTATTTCATAGGTATTTATAATTTTTAATATTTGAGAACAATTTCAATAACATTGTAATAACACAAAAATAAGAGAAATAAAAGTTAAAATATAAAACTTATCAAAATTAAAATAAAAGGGTATTAGTTATTAGTATGATGTGGCTGGACTGACACAAGGGACACAAGCCTTGTATGTAAGTCCGGTACTAATAAATATTGAATGTACTTGTTCTTGCGTTATTACCTTCCTCCTGTTCTTCGGAGGGTTCTCGAGATCGTGATTCGAGAATATGACCAAATACACCGTATGTAAATTAAATGGTAAAAGATTTCGTACTGACAATAAGTATTTAGGGCATGCACCTTACCTGGTTCGCCGTGGTGAATACCTGTAGTACGATCCTCGGAGAAAGATGTAAGATAACACAAGTTGTGATACGATTTAAGAAAAACTTAAGTTTAAATAAGAAAAACAACACTGATTTATCTTAGAAAAAGAAAGAAGTCCAGCTGTCGCTCGCAGAGTCTGTGATTTTTTCGGTTTCCACATTCTGTTGAACTATTTCACAAAAATTGTTAAAAATTAGTTTTTATTCTGAAGTAACTCATATAATTTAAAAAACAATTTTCAAAATTTTAATTGTTATAGGTAATTTGTGATTAAAAACGTCTATTTATAATAATTAGGGCTAGGATAGTATAGGATTTTGCATTTTTTTTTTAGGATTTACAGGATATAGCTTTTCAAGTACAAAATGTGATTTGGTCATCTACGTCCTACGAGTTCAAATATATAGTTTTTATTTTGCATAGTTTTGTATTTTTTGTACTTTTTTAATTTTACGGTCATTTTTTTATACTTTATTGAAATCTGGGTTATATTTTTATTAATTTTTAATTTTTTAAAATATTAAATGGTCGTTATTGATCGTTATAAATTATTGTACAAATATATAAAGATGCGACATTAAAATAAAATCATAAACATATTTTCTAAAAATATTTAATACTATTCAAAATACCAATCATTTATATGTATAAAATAAAATATAATCGTTAGGTTAACAATTATATAATAAAATTAGATTCTAAAGCTAGACTTTATTATAAAGGCTATAATTTGATTTATGATTCTGTGCCTATGCGCAGAATATCATTTGTTTTAAGCTTCTTTTAGTTCGACAACATAAACTACGACGCTTATGAGCAGGGCTCGGAAGTTCTAGCAAATGCATATTTTTATTGGTTCGTCCTAGAACATCCAAAGTAAGATACAAATATGTTTCACACTTCTCTGATGTCATACACGAAATTTTATTTTGCTATTTTTTGCATATTTACGGTTTTTACTGCTATTTTGCTAATTTAGGGTTTATAGTGCTATTTTTGATTATATTTTCAAATAATATAGGAAATAATCACATTTCATTAATAATAATGACTTACTTAATTATATTTTTAAAAATATTTGAATTATTGGAAATAAAATATAAATAGACCTCATAAACTAATATTTATTGTTTCCATCGACAGTCCAGTGTATTAATAGTTAGTGACGTCATTGTTATTTCCCATATTGTATCATTGCATTAGATTATCAAACATTTTAATGTACTTATTGATGACTGTGGACTGCACATTTTAATTTTAGTATTCCCAATTCCGCCGTAGTTGTCGTACGTGTATTAGGGTAAACCGTGTATTTAATCCCGTGTTTTAAAATTACTTTAAAATGCCTAAAGAAAAAAAAACATTAATACATCGCCTTCGTAGTTATGTTGATGAATTTGGTTCTAATATTTTTACAATTGATTCGAGTATTTTATTTTGTAAAATTTGTGAAACTAAAGTAAATTCCGATAAAAAATTTAACGTGTTACAACATTTAAAAACTGACAAACATCTAAAGGGCATTAACCGATGTAAAGAACAAACACAAAGAAAGCAACAACAATTAATGACAGTTAACATTTCTAAAAAATCATCATTCAACAAAGATTTGTGTGAAGCTCTTATTTCCGCGAACATTCCATTAAACAAACTATCAAACCCAAAGTTTAAAACATTTTTAGAAACATATACAAAAAATGAAATTCCATGCGAGGCAACATTACGCAAAGGATATGTAGACGATATTTATACGGAGACCATGAATAGTATCAGAGAAAAAATTTCCAATAAAACGATTTGGGTCAGTATTGATGAGACGACTGATATAGAAGGACGTTACATTGCGAATGTAATTGTTGGTACACTTGAAAAACATTGTGCAGGTGAAATTTTTTTACTTAATTCTGATGAATTGGATAAAGCTAACCATTCTACCATCTGCAAACTTTTCGATAAATCGATGAACATACTATGGCCAGGTGGTATACATCATGATAACGTGCTCTTATTTTTATCGGACGCCGCACCTTATATGGTTAAAGCAGGTGAAGTTCTGAAATCATTTTACACAAAAATGATTCATGTGACATGTGCTGCCCATGGATTACATAGGGTCGCGGAAGAAATAAGAGGTCAATTTAATACTGTCGACAAAATAATTTCGAGTGTGAAAAAAATATTCAGAAAAGCACCTAGCCGTTTACAACTATTTAAAACAGAAGCGCCTAACATAAAATTACCCCCAGAGCCAATTCTTACACGCTGGGGAAGTTGGATAAATGCGGCAGTTTATTATTGTGAGAATTTCAGGATTATACGCCACATTATTTTTATGTTAGATAAAAACGAAGCAATCAGTATTAGAGATGCACAACACTACATTGTAAAACCTGGTTTAGAAAATAATCTTACGTACATTAAATCAAACTTTATTAAATTGACTATGGCTATTGATAGTTTACAACAGCAAAATGTACCACTATCCAAGTCCATTAATACAGTTGAAGATATTAAAAAAAGCTTTGAAACTTTGAATGATCAAAATGGGAAAGCTGTGAACAAAAAGTTACACCAAGTTCTTGAAAAAAATCGTGGTTTGTCGGCATTAATAAAAATATCTAATATTTTAACGGGTGAAGAAACATCTGGAAATCTAGATGGACTACCTGAAGATTTAAATAATAATGATTTGGTATTTTTTAAGTACGCACCAATAACGTCTGTTGACGTTGAGAGGTCGTTTTCCACTTACAAAACTATACTATCAGATAAGCGCAGATCTTTCAAATTCGAAAATATAAGAAAACATTTAATAATCCAGTGTAATTCCCAAGGTAAATATATAAAATAATTTAATTATAAGTACACTTTTACAAATATATTTAAGTAATATAACATTTTTGTTAACAGTTTTTAATTCAACCAGTCCAGCCAGTGTCTGACGTCCAATGAACCCAACAATTTATAAAATTACATTTAATTACATATTCATATTAAATTACATCTAATTTTTTTCTAATAAATTTATTCAAGTTAAATGCATACTTTTTGATTTTTTTGTGCTATTTATAGCGCATATTTTTGAGTTTTTGAGTGCATATTTAAGAGCTAAAAAGTATCAATTTTAGTGCTACAACTTCCGAGCCCTGTTTATGAGTATCCGTTTTAGGATTATCGATTTCTTCCAAATTATGTTCTTCTATCATTACTTCTAAGTTAAATTCTGAAAATTCATCTAAAATATTAAGGTAGAACAATTATTTAAAAAAGATGTTGATAAGGTTAAATATTCATTACTTTTTTATTACCGCTAAGATCCGACAAATATTTTTTTATATTCTCCTATTCTAAAAAGACTTTATATACAAAAAAATAATATTATACTACAATATTGATTACAAATACCTACACAAGCGTGAAAAAAGTAGATGTGTTTTATACACAAATATTAAAAATTATAATGGTTCAAATATTTTAATTCATAAAAAAAAA
>NW_020271569.1:0-1505 GCF_002803265.2 Melanaphis sacchari | reverse complement strand
TATTTCAATTCATAAAAATACACATTTAATATGTCCATTAATAATTTCAACTTTGTTTTTCTTACATTTATATAATTGATGAATCCTTGTCTAATTTCTAATTTTGAGGGACACCAGTTTTATTTTGTAATATTGTTGATTGTTCGTTTATAACACACGTTTACAAAGTTAAAGAGTTCAACAAACAGTTTTAGAGTTGCAATTGTATCATTACCTTAAATTAATTAATTTATTAATAAATTAAATAATAAATAATTTAAATTATAAGGGTTTATATTAATATTATTATTATTTGGTTTTGAATAAAGTATTAGTATGTATGATATTTTTTTTAGTTCAAAATATTAACCTTTCATTTGATAATTCTTAAATTGAAATATTAAATTGAATTATAATTGGTTATCCATATGTATTTTGTATTTATATAATATTATATAAATACAAATACATACATACCTACCATACTTTGATTATGTTGTAAATACTAGTTACCTAAACAATGTAAAATATTTATAAGGCTAAAAACTTACCTGGTTTAGAAGGATTTTTGATTTCATTCATTAATGTATGATACATTTTTAATTTTGGTTCATACATTCCAATGTAATTATATAATTGAATCTTGAATAACTCATATGATGAATAAAACAAAAATTTTCTGTTTGGAAATAATTTATTGAAATCTAATTCGATCTAAATAAGTAAATAATTGCATAGCATTTAAAGAAATATCTATTTGATAAATTTTTATTATAACGAAATTGTGGATACTAACTAATATAAAACCTTGAACTCCTTTAATTGACGGAAATTCATCAAAATATGTTGTTTTTTTCATCATCGACATTTTTAATTAAACTATTTATATCTCTGGGAAAATGTGCATTTCCATTTGCTTACATCAGTATCCCAAGGGTTAATATTATTTTTTAGCCATAACAAGTCATCTTCAATGTCTTAAAATAAATAAAAAAATTTTGAAATTTAGATATTTTATATATAAATATGAATTATTAGCGTTTAAATAATCTTAATAGTTTCTAAAATTTACTTTCATTTTCAACAGTAGATGTTATCTGTTGTATATTTGATATTAAATTGGTTTCAGTACTAGTAACTGGTGTTATTTTCCTAATAACTTTCCTCATATTACAATATTTATACCACAATTTATCACACGGTTTGGTGTCACCTTTTTGCCTTATTTTTTGTAAGGAATATAAATAAGGTTCTTTCGACTCTGATGAAAATTATACGCTCAGATAATTTTGCTAATATGAATGTAGAAATTTTTTTAGTTAACGATTCCTTTAAACAGTGACTAATTATTAAATAAGTCATTTTATTTTTTAAAGTTGAACGTTGAACTTAAAATTTGATGTTGTTCGAAATATTTTAATATTATATTTTTATACTTTGTAAAATTTTATAAACATATTTTGTTCCTGTTGTAGTTATATGAAATTTAATAAATAGCAATACGTAACTGAACGAAGCATACCAGA
>NW_020271568.1:0-7036 GCF_002803265.2 Melanaphis sacchari | reverse complement strand
AAAAAATGGTTGTTTTGGTTTTAAAAACAATCGTTGTCCATGGCCAAAAGGAAAAGGCATGGGAGGTTCATCAATAATAAATGCCATGTTTTACACAAGAGGAAAAAAAGAAGATTACGATACAATTGCAGCATTGGGAAATGATGGTTGGGCTTACAATGATGTATTGCCTTATTTTTTGAAATCTGAGAACAATTCTATACCAGAATATCAAAACTCACCATTCCATTCACAAAAAGGAAATGTACATGTTGAACGAGTAAGATATCATTCAACGCGCGTTGATAAATTTATAGAAGCTGGTGGAGAATTAGGATTAAAAAAAAATATTGATTATACAATTGATCCTGAACATGGAGTATCCCGTTTCCAAGTCGCAACTCTAAATGGACATCGAGTAAATATATTTATTATTTATGAATTAAATTAATATACGTCTAATAAGAAACCAGTTTTTGGGTTCTATGAAAAATAGATAAATAAAATTTAAAGAATCAATTCTGAACAACCAAATCACGTTTTGATAAAAAAAATTTTTATTATTTATTCATTAAATGTTTTGTAATTGTTTATATAACCCACCAAATAAACCTAGCACTATTTTTCATCAATTTATTAAAAACTATTTTTTTTCAACTTAGTTTGATAAAAATTTAATTTTTGTAGTACTTGTAGTAAATTGCTTTGATACCCAAAACACCAAACTATTTTATATTTAAACATAATTAACAATATTTAAAAGTGAAATTGAAATTTAGTTTTTATTTATATTATTGTATATTAATCATTTTTTTAAGAACTTCAAAAAATATTATTTTATTATTAATTTTAAATTAGTGAATAACTCTGTATATTTTATTGCGTAGGTTAGTGCGTCTAAAGCCTTTATTCGACCAGTCAAAAATCGTCAAAATCTTCATGTGGCAATTCTTAGCCAAGCAACAAGAATAATCATTGATCCCAAAACTAAAAAAACAATTGGAGTGGAGTTTATTAAAAAAGGAAAAATTAGAACAGTATATTCTAAAAAAGAAGTAATTCTATCTGCTGGGCCCATTAATTCACCAAAATTATTGATGTTATCGGGTATTGGACCAAAATATGACTTAAAGAATCATGGTATACCAGTAATCCAAGATTTACCAGTTGGAAAAACTTTACTTGACCACTATGGAACATTGGGTATGTTAATTTCAAGTTTCAAGCAATAATAATTATATAATTTTTAGAGTTTAAAAACTAATTTTTTTTTTTTATATCTATTTAGAAACTTAATAAGATTCTATCCTTGCAATTTTGTTTTACTTTAATTAGGTGTCGAGTGAATAACTGTAATCGTTGTATTAAATTTGAATTCAATGATATACCATATTATACCTATATACAAAAAAGATATTTAAATAACTATATTTTATGATTTATTAATTTATACTACTATCGAAGAAATTTATTTCAATATTAGTATTTCTGTAGGTTGAATAACTTTTAGTATTTCCTTATTATTAGCGTTGAATTATTTAAATATTATATATTTTCATATTTTAATATCACTATCATTATATTTTTGAGTTTATGTTACCTTACTGTAAAACAATGAACATGTTCAAAGTATGAATAAATAGCATTTAAGATTAATCTCAATATTTTTAAAAAGTCATTGAATATAGTGAAATATCTAATATACCTATTTATAATATATTAAGTCTCCGCGTATAATGTTTTGGAATTAAACAAAATAATCAATATTCATTTTTAAAACATGTAATTTTTTTTCAAGTTTGAACTTCAAATATAATACCTATCAATCACAAATAATTTAAATCATACAACTTATAAAAATTTAATAGTTTTGGAATGATATAATAATGTATTGTATTAAATTTTCATATCTAAGTTATAAAAATTAAAGATTTCATAACTTTTTGTAATTTTGACAAATTTTGTAAGAATTTGAAATTCAAATGTATGTAAAAAGAAATTGTGTTAATGTATTTTTATATTTTTTTATGGAGATAAGAACTTATTATGAGGTATCTTGTACTCGATTTTCAAAAATTTGACCTACCTAGGCAATAATTTACTATCGTCATTTATAAAAAAAAAAAAAATTCAAATATCTACAAATAATTCGAAAAGATACAAAATATTTAAAAAATTATACTAAGCATAGGAAATTCAAACATAAATATTTGGTGAACATATTTTGAAATATTTTTGGTTATCGAAAGTATTTTATTTTTATTTTTATGATTTTAAAATTGAACACAATTTTTTTGTTTGCCATTAGTTTTCTACTAAACCAAAATAAAAGTAACCAGATAGACACATGTATTTTTTATAATTATATGAAGTTTAAATTTGTTGGATATTATAGATATTCATTCGTAACTGGCTTTTTTCGAAATTATTTTATCAAATACTAATTTTGTTCAAATAATTACTGATTCTCCTTAGTTTAGTTTTTATTATTTCAGAGTATTTTAAAAAATACAAGAAGATTTTTACTTTTATTTCAAAAGTGAAACTAAATTTAATTTTTTGTCAGAAACCTCCTTCAAACTTTAAAATCGAAGCATATTTATTACTTCTAAAGCTAATGATCGACTGGAAAAAACACTCTTCATTGTAAAATCAATATATTTATGACTCCATTCAAAATCTAAAACTAATTTAAATGTAAGAAAATCGTTTGTCAGTGAATATTAACATTGTGAACATAACTAGGTAGCAGTTACTACTTCAGTATTCTAATAAATTTAATTAAATATTTTTTAATTTTTGATTTATTGTTGTAATGAGTTAAGTGTATAGTGAACCCAATATAATATACATTAAAATCACTTCTTTTCTTACTGCTGAGACTATTATTTAAAAATTGTAAATTTTTAAAATAACGTTGACACTTAATTAGAATTATTATAAATTTAAAAATGTACTAAATAATATTTTATAATAAATAATTTTTTTTTAATACTATAGCTTTAAAATTTGAAGTAAATCAAACTGGACCAGTAATAACGAAAGCTGCTATATCAGACAAACATTTATTTGAAGAATGGTTCAAATATGGCCGAGGACCATTAACAGCACCAGCAGGAGCAGACGGTTTAGGTTATGTAAGGGCACCATCTGGCAAAGGGGTCGAATTAATATTTGGTCCCATATCAGATGAACCAAATATGTTTTTTATTGCAACTCTCCTGTTACAACCAGACGCTCGTGGAAACGTGACTTTGAAAAACAATAACCCATTAGATCCGCCCATTATGTCCTATGGTTATTATGAAAACAATACTACTGATTTAGAAGACAATGTTTTTGCACTTAAATATGCAGTTAAATTAGTAGAAGAAACACAGGCATTTAAAGATATCGCAGCTAAACTAAGTCCAATACCATACCCAAAATGTACGCATATACCATTTAAATCTGACGATTATTGGGTTTGTCTATCACAACACCTGACAAATACCTGGCATCATCAATGTAGTACATGCAGGATGGGGGATGTTGTCAACAATAAATTACAAGTCATTGGTATTCAAGGATTAAGAGTAGTAGACAGTTCAGTACTTCCATATATTCCGCATGGACATACATATGCCCCAACTTTAATGATTGGTGAAAAGGGAGCAGATATGATTCGAAGCTTTTGGTCAAAGTAATTTATTTGAATAAAATATTTATTTTCACAGTTAAGTTATGATTATTAAATTTATTATGATATTATCCTTTAATTTTTATTTACTCTTGTATAGAATACAATACGTATTCTATCAGTAATTTTTTAGTCGTACCTATATAATTATAAATTTTTTTTTTTTTTAAATTAATAATTTAGGTAAATTCAAATCATTATTGTATTCTAATTGTCAAACTGAATGTATACTTGACAAGTAACAATGGTTTTTCATGAAAAATAAATAAATTTAATAATATGTGAATAATTGTATTTTTTAATTCTATATTTTATGTATACCAAAATCATTTTAAATAAAATGGAAGAAGTAAGTAACCCCACTTTACTTAATAGTAGAAGTTAAGTGTACCTTGTCATTTAAAAGATCACTATATGAACGTGTTAAATTTAAATTCAATTATAAATTGTTATAAACGAAAAAGAAATCCGATCGAAGATGTTCTGTTAACTTATATTAATATAACTTTAGTAATTATTAAGTAAAAACTCATATTTCGAGATTTTTTTTTTTTGATATTTAAGTAATTAATTTTATTATTAGTGTTACGATAGGTTGATTTAATTTTTCCGGAAACATTGATTTTATTTATTTTATTATTATAATCTCTATTGTATTAATTTTATATTAATGTTATTAACTTTTGAGTCAATATTAACTTATCATAGAAATAAAGATACGTGTCTTCGTGCTTTAAACAGGCAATAATATCATAAATTTAATTTAAATTTCTTTTAAATGTCCTCATATATATTATAAAATTTAGTTATGTAAGTAAACATTTTATGTCCACAAAAAATAATTTTAAATTACAACAAAATATAACTAAAATTGTTATTTTCAGTTTATATATTGAATTTTATTCATATTTAAACTTGAAATACTCATAGAAAAGAATTTGTTTTTATGTATATTTAATATTATTTAATAGGTATAATCACATTCTATGAGAAATCGCTTTGTACCTATTTGGTTCTACATATATTATCATACGTCATGCTGTACAACGCAAAATTTGACAAATAAGTTGTAAGGATTACTAGAAATTAGTTTTTTTTTCAGATTATTCATTCACTTTGACGTAGAGTTAAGATTAGTAATAACTAGGTATGTAATAATTAAAAAACAATGTTAAGGATTTCTGGTAAGCCGTGAAGATTGGACTAAAGGCTCAATGGTATAAAATAATTAATTTATTGCAACATAATTCTCTATGGAAGTAGGTAGACTAGCTATTGACAGAATTACTTAACAATTTGTATGTACTTTTAAGCACTGAAGGTTAATTATGCTGTTAGTTGTAATGACTAAGTCTTAATTTTTTTCTATAAATGCCGATTATATTAAATTGATTGTTGAGTAGAAATGTATAATATTTAATACAGAACTCTTCGTAAGTTATTAATTTTTCAATTGAAGAATATAAAAAATCTATAATCTTAATATTTTTTTTATAATCACTTAAAGTAGAAATGTCGACAAAATTCGTTAAAATAAAATGTACAAAATAAATTATTTTGTAGTAGGAAATTTTTAAAAATATTTGATTTTGTTGTAATTTGTAGCAATAAAAATGTTTAGATTTTTAACTTCAATATTTTATTCTGGTTGGAAAGTGTATTAAATTGAAAATTTTTTTTGGAGGAAGGTCAAAAGTAAAAAATTCTCAGCATTTTCAAAGTACTAATTGAATAATAAAGTAAAAAAAAAAATCTGAAAATTTTATATAAAATCTTTTTTGTCAAAATCTATTTTCTTATTATATAATAATTAAGAACATATAAACGTATAGATACATCAAATGCTTTTGATTATTTTTGATTAAAATATTCAAATATTTCAAAATATAAATTTTTGTATAAGGATTTCCCGATTAATGGTAAAATTAAGGAAAGGTTCATTATAAGTGTTTATTCTGGAACAAAAATCTAAAAAACATTATTTAATGCACAATCTTTTTTTATAAATATTTAAAACTTAAATTTGGTTGAAAAAGATATTATTTAAAAAAATTACAAATTTTATTATTTTTTCATGATTCAAAAATATTACTTACAGGGAATTCCTATATTTTTATAGTAAATTATATTTTATATACATCGCATTTACATTTTTAAAACATATAGATTAATTTGAAGTTTCATTGTATAAATATGCAATGAATTAAAAACTTTTCGCATTGTTCTATGGTAAAGCGATATTGGCTTGAAAGTTGACAATAATGATAAAGTACATAAAATATAAATATATAACTACTATAATGATTTTTAATTATATATGTATCATGTATGATATAAAATGTGCAATATTTTCGAAAAAAAAATTAAATTAACCAACTAATAACAAAATAAATAACTTTCATAAGTATAATATAAATCATAATAAATAATCTAATATTAAACTATAAAATTTAAATAAATATACTTTGTAATAAAGATTAAATTAAGTCGGTATTGACCAAAAACAAATTACTATTAAAATAATATTGAACATATACATCAAACAGTGACTTACTTAATGATATGGTGCACTAGTCACCTATTGTAGATACAGCAGAATAGTTACATAATTTTCTCCTTTTTTTGATAATATTAATAAATATTTTGTTTTTATATCATCAAAGACCTTTATGATTCAATAAAAGATAATATTTGTTTTATTAACTAAAAAAAAAAAAAAAAAATGGAAATATATTAACAATTTTTCTAACGTCTTTAATTAATTTATTCAAACAGCCTACTTAACTTACTGGTTTTTAACTATACTTAAAATGCATAGTTAACTTCAAGTAACACTAACCTACATTTCCTGAACACTGAAATATGAAACAGTGGTAACTTGTATATATATATATTAATATATACACATATTTAATCAACATTAAATAAAAAGTATGCATAGTAGGAGAAGAAGTAAATAAATAGCATTGTTTGAGGCCCGGACACACAGTTCTGACATCAGTTGACTACAACCCAGGACCATTGCCATCTAAGTGGTCACGTCATCATGAAAAATATTCTAATAATATTCACAATTTTTATTTTTTCTTCGTCTTTAACTCTTAGTCAATTGTATCAGTCAAATTATGGACAATATCAGCAACAAGAAATTCCATTCAGAGAAAACAATTTTATAGGTAATAGACCGATACTTCGTGAGTATGATTTCATTGTAATTGGAGCCGGTCCAGGAGGCTGTGTCGTTGCAAACCGTTTATCCGAAAACCAAAATTGGTCGGTACTATTACTAGAAGCCGGTCAAGATGAATCTATATACACAGATATACCAGCGGCGTTACTATTTTTAGATACAACGGATTATAATTGGGGTTATATTGC
>NW_020271567.1:0-5747 GCF_002803265.2 Melanaphis sacchari | reverse complement strand
TGTGTGTGTGTGTGTGTGTGTGTGTGTGTGTGTGTGTCATATAATATATAATATTTATACATTATAATTAATTTTGGTTATCAAAATTATTGTTACAAGTATTTTTTATTTTATTTTTTTAAATAAATTAATAATTTTAACTCTAATGAAATTTTTGATTATCTCTGTTAAAAATATTTATTAACTACACATACATTTAACCGATATTATAATCTAGCGTAAAAATTGAACTGGACGCTGGTGTTTTTATTATTGTTTCAAATGTTATTTAAAAAATATTGATTTTTACGATTGTATTAAATTATATTATATTCATATTTCGTATTGAAAAATGACCATATTATTTGAACCATAATTTGAGTATTCTAAATTACGTTTGTATAATTTAAAAAATATATTATATTTTAATTAAAAAATACTATGCATTTGTTGATGTATTGTA
This sequence comes from Melanaphis sacchari, assembly GCF_002803265.2. NCBI lineage: Eukaryota > Metazoa > Arthropoda > Insecta > Hemiptera > Aphididae > Melanaphis > Melanaphis sacchari. The sequence continues at coordinate 5,305 of NW_020271567.1, read as the reverse complement.
AAATACATTTTTGATAAGTAACCTATATTTTATTTTACATAACGTTTTTTTCAGAAGTTGTACCTACATAATATTATATAACGTATACATCTAACCTATAACCATATCAGGTTGAACATTTTTGATATTAAAGATCGTCTAATTTTAATCTTCTAATAACAATTGGTATTGTTTATTTGAGTTTATTTTATGTTTATTTACTTCTTAAGATAAAATATACGCATGTTGATTAAATGTGCTAAACTAATTGTAAAATGTAAAATTTTTAATCTTCTCTAATTTATCACAGTTAAAATTTAAAATAAAAATCAATAATTCGTAATAATATTTTTATTTTTAGATACTAATTATTATTTTATTGTCTTAGAGTATATTGTTTTTTAACATCAAATTATATTAGCATTAAAAACAATATTTGTTTTGGAAGATATCTAAAATAAATGTGTACCTACTAATAAAATACGGTGGTTGGAATATTACTAATTGTTAACTGACAGGTCATAATTTTATAGGAGTATAGTATATCTATATACGCCGGATATTTATTAGTTTAGGTAAATAACTAAAACTAATAAACAACATAATAATACTTTTATTATCTTATACCTATTATTTGCTGTAAATATTTTTTATCACTCATGATATATTCACATGTTTATATATATATTTAATACTAGTACTTATGACCTATATCTAAAGAATAAAATTTGAAATATTAATTTAAAATTTAAGCTTATTAGATATATTTCCATTAAAAACTAGGTAGTTAATTTTCAATTGATTCATTAGAAAATTATTTTATTAAATTATTAGTATTGTTAATTTTGTTAAAAAAATTTATCAACAGTATACCTACTATTACTTTATAATTTTATACATACGTTAGTTTTGTTAGTAAAATTTCTCAAAACATACTCTGTACTTGTGTATTATTAAAATACGAGTATGAACTAGTTGAGAAAATCTATCGAACTATTGATTTTAAAATCTGTTAAATGCTAATTAAAATGTTATATCGTATTTCGTATTTTAGGTACCTATTTATTCATACTTGTAGAAATATTGAATTATATTATATAAAGTATTTGATACATTTCCTAAATATTTTTATGATATAATTTATAATTTACAACTACCTTAGATACACATGCAAGCAGCGTAACGAGTATACGTATAAAAGTAAATATTTTAAAACTCGAATAAATAAATAAATTGAAACCTAATGGATAATAAAAAAAATAAAAATTTGATTCAACTTTAAAATGTTAAAAATAATCACAATTTATAATTGGTAAAAATTGATACCTTAAAAACAGTTTCTAGAAATTTTATAAAAGTTTACATTGTATTACACCTATATGTGTCCTTTCTTATAAACAAATTAATTCAAGTTACCACGTTCAGCAAAACCAATTTTGTATAATTAACTATTTTAGTGAATTAACCTTTAATCAAATACCTATTTACAATATTTCAATTTTTAAACGAGTTATAAGGATTTTTTAATGGTAATATTTTACGTACTCATAACCATTAGTACCTAAGTTATTATATATTGGAATTTAAAAATATTTAAAATATATGTTTATAATTCTTCTTCTTCTTAGAAATTTAAAGTTTAAATATTGACAAAATTGAATTATAATCCTACTTAAATGATTATTCCTTTAACAATTCTAGTTATTTCTTAAAAAAAAAAAAAAAAATAATATTAATCGCAGTAACTTGAAACTCATTTCTATTAGTATATTATTATTTTTTTAGTTAAAATTACATTTTTTTTAAATATTTAAACTGATTAATTATAAGTTGAACCTAAACACATTTTTCTAAAGATATATCAGTTTTCACTTAAAAGTTAATAACAATGATTTACAATAAAAAAAACATAAATAGGTAGTAAAATTATAATTATTGCATAAAATATCGACATAATGCTAATAAATAATGAGTAAATTAAAAAATACTGTTTCCGCTGAGAATAATTTTTTTGTATGGAATCTTTGATCATTTAATTCAAATAAATAACACGTCTATCAACTCATTAATGAGTTACAAAAGAACATTTATGGCAAGCGACTTTTTTGGTTAAAATTATTTATAAATTTTATAATAAAAAATAAAGAATATCCTAAATCATCAGTTACAATAAAAAAAAAAAAAAACACAATTCTAAATAAATTCATTAATAAATTGTTATTAATTGTTGACTATTATTTAATTTAATCAACAAAGTATTATTAATATTTTATTAATTGAACGAAAAATATGTTTATTCATATTGATAAACGTGATGCTTACCTAAGTATTTTAATACGAAACATAATATATTAATATATCTATATGATTAACAGAAATAACATTAATTACGTTTATGGTAGTGTATTATAATTTTACTATGATTTTTGCAATGAATATTAATACATTTTAATACGAAGAAAGATTTTTATTTTTTCTATAGACATTCAATAAACCATATTTTATCGACTCAAATAATATAATGTTAAGGTGGAGTTTTTATTCAAAATTTGTATCATTCATATTAATTTTCATTTATTTATAATTACTAATGACTAATGAGTTTGATTTTATGAAAAAATGAATGATATAACTTATAAGAGAAATATAATTAGGGTAGAGGACTTGTAGCACTAAAAATCCACCAAATATACATTTTAACACCCAAAATATGGATGTATAAATTAAAAATAAGATTTTTTTTTTGTATTATTATCATGAACTTATTTTATCTTGTCATAATTAAAAATTTACAACGGTTGAGTATCGATTTATCGATCATTACGTATTTTGTGCAGTAATCTATCTATAAATAAAGTTAATAAACAAGAAATTAATTTAATTGGCAATTCTCAAGTGTTTCTAGGAAAACTTGTGAAAAAATACACAAAATTTCATATAAGTAGTCAACAATCATATTATGATGAAAATTAAAAAAAAAAAATACTGGTTGTAGATTAAATGAAATAAAAACATCAACGAAGAAATATTTCCTAAAAAAAAAAAACCTTCAAAATGTGCATTTATATGCAAAATAAAAAGCTTTAGTTTAGCATAAACGAATTTATTTCTTTCTCTTTAATATTTATGATTGTGTAAAATAAATACGCAAATGCTACGAGTCATTTGCTCTAGATATGATATTATACATATTATTTATAATACTTATAAAATAATTAACACATGTAATTATTTTTCGAATTAAGTATGATAGTTCATAAATTATCTTTTCAATTTCAAATTATAGGTAATTAATATAATATACATAATCAATAATTAATAGCATTTATTATTTTTATAAACGTAGAAAAAATGTTAAGAAGTATTATATTGGTTATGAGCCACGCAATTTAACTGGAGTGATTCACTTTTAAAATTATATTACGTTTTGTCTATTTTCAAATTATAAACATATAATTTACCATATGTTGTATATAGTTATATTATTGTAAGTAACATAAAATATACATGTATTAATTTATTTGGCTAAGTTTTTTGAAAAAAATACAGTGAAACAAAATTATATATTTTTTTTTAAATACTTAAGCTTATTTATTAATTAATTTTATAAACCCAAAATATCTGAAATACCGAAATTTTAATTTTATTCTATAATTATTACTATTTTCTTTTTTTTTTTTTTTTAGTATAAAAATATTTAATTCATAATCTGTCTAAGCTATTTAAAATGAAAACCATTAAGTAATTTATAGTCTTTATATGGTACGGACTGTACAGATTATAAATACATTTTATTAGGTTAATAAAAATGTACCTACATGCATATCAGCCATCTGTAAATATTGTAAGTAATCATTGAATTAAAAGTTTTAAACTAATTTTTACATTGATCCTTATGTACCAAATATCGATAATTATCAAAACATTTAGCTTCAAATTAAACTGTAAGGTCAATAATTTAGTCACGCGTTTCATATTAGTCTATGATATAAACATTGTACACCTCTTTGATCTAATAGGTATATTCAATAAATAACCTATTCAGAAAAACAGTTACAAAGATTATATATTTATCGTTATAGTATAAAATAATACTTATTAAAATGTATTTTAAATTAAACAACTTAAACATCGCTCACAGATGGGTATTAGATATTCGGATTATTATATTTTTCTGAAAGAAAAAATTGAATATTATTTTTATTATTTATTAATATTACTCGATTAGTGTATTTATAACAAATAAAACAAACTATTTTAAGAAAATCTGTATAAACGAACTGTATTTTAGATAAAAATGAAAAACGTAGAGATCGATGTTACTCGGTGATTTAAGTTGGCATTATCGCGAGAATTAATTATCTTTAACTATATATACTTATAAAAAAATTGTAATTGAAAGGGGAGGGATGAAAATTGTAAATAACTACAAAGATCAGATGTAATCGGAACATTACATAGATGACAGGGAAACAGATCATTAGGATATTTTTGGATATTTATATCATTGTAACCTTTAACCACCCATATTAGTATGGGTTCTCACACTAATAATGATAACAGGAAAAAAAATGAGAAACGTTCTTTACGTGTTGTATTTCTTTTTGAACATAAATAAAGTCATATACGGTTAGTTGCAGCTCTCATTTGCACGATATATTATGATTATTATTACAGTGTGTAGTATAGTTGGAACGTGATGAAAAATCCATACGTGAGGAGGGCTCTGGAGGCAAGACCGGCTTTAACTCTCAGCGCCTAGTGCAAAAATTATTTTTGTATCCCTCCTCTGATCAAAAAAAAAAAAAAAAAATATAAGAAATTTACAGCAGGTGATGCGGTGACGCCATGCAAATCGTTTTTCAAGGCGGTAAAATATGATGTAAAAATAAAATTGATATCATTGTTGGACGGGGTTAGATGAGTCAAACGGGATGTATACAGCGGTGCCGAACCAGATTTAAAATTAAGTCATGATTTTAAACTCTATAATATAACTCTAAACTAACAATAACAAAAAAAAATATTCGTGACGCGTTCAAAGGCAGGTTAATACTTTCGAAAAAATGTGCTACGCATGCGACATACAGTTGGGCGACGAAAAATCAAAATATATTTTTGCTCCGACACCACTGTAGCGAAATCCTTCTATATCGAAGCCTACATGTCTGGACGACATCATCACTTACCTGACTGAACAGCGTGTTGATTTGCAAATACATGGCAGCAAAAATCGTCGGCAACAGTGGTAGTTGTAGTATATAGTAGTAGTGGTAGTAGTAATAGTGGTTGTAATAGTAATGGTAGTAGTAGTAGTGGTAGTAGT
>NW_020271566.1:0-7158 GCF_002803265.2 Melanaphis sacchari | reverse complement strand
CTAAAAGATGGGAGACGTTATTCAGATTTCTTAACTGCTACCGATGATGTTGGAAGATGTCTCTTTATTACTTCGTCAAAACTTATTTTTCAACAGGATGGAGCACATCATAATGCCAGTATTATAAGATAACAGTTAAATGAAATGTTTAGAAATCGATGGATGGGAACTCACGGGCCAGTGGGTCTTTACGGTCCTGATCTAACACCATTAGATTTTTATGGGGTCATTTAAAGACTGTTGTTTATTCCTGCAGATCCACCGTATTACAAGTTAAAAATAAAATAACGGTAGCGTGCAGACAATTAACAAAGAACAAATTTTGGCAGCAACAACCTATAGAGTGGTGATGATTGGAAATGTGTTTGAAAAACGGAAGAAATTTTGAACATTTATTAGATAAAAATAAACATAGAGTCAAAACAATGTAACGGTATTTTTATTTAATTTCCTACTTCACATTCTTTATTAAAATCTATGAAAAATCACTCAATTCAAATTTAAAACAATAAATGTTTTGGTAAATCGAAAAATTTAATTATTTTAAAATTTCAAGGTGTAACTCATTCAATTTTAGGTTTAGAACTATGGTCAATGGATCAAAGTACTTAGAATAAAATAATCATCATATCCGGTGACAAAATAGATGTTGCAATTTAAAAATTTGTATTGCATGCGCATACAGGATTAAAATTTGAAATTTGTCGTAAATGTGTACTTCAGTACCCTTAGCTATTGCAGCAAACCGTATTTCAATCTAAGATTATAGGGCTGATGTTGGTGGGTACATTTAAAACGGGACACTGTATAAATATAATACTTATATGCTTATGTATTATAGTACTTGATTATTATTATTATTATTGACGATTTTACTTCATGGTCTTATTTTCACTTTGATTTCCAGGACCGCGCAACTACTGAACTCTAGTGATGTACATCATAGAACAATACATGTGGCAGCTTGGTCAAAACAATGTAACGGAGTATTTTTTATTTAATTTCCTACTTCACATTCTTTATTAAAATCTATGAAAAAATCACTCAATTCAAATTTAAAACAATAAATGTTTTTGGTAAAATCGAAAAATTTAATTATTTTAAAATTTCGAAAAGGTGTAACTCATTCAATTTTAGGTTTAGAACTATGGTCAATGGATCAAAATTACTTAGAATAAAATAATCTATCCATATCCGGTGACAAAAATAGGTGTTGCAATTTAAAAAAAAAAAATTTGTATTGCGCATGCGCATACTACAAGAGTTAAAAATTTGAAATTTGTCCTTAAATGTGTACTTCAGTACCCCTTAGCTATTGCAGCAAACCGTATTTCAATCTAAGATTATAGGGCTGAGATATTTAGTGGTACATTTAAAACGGGACACACTGTATATATATTAATATATTTCTAAAATATATATATATATACTATGTATACGTCTCTTTTAGATGCGAATGTAAATAAAAAAAATCATCAATTATCTTTATAAGATAGTTTTCTTTTTATAATTAGAATAGCCGATTATGATTACCCAATCTGTTTTGGACCGTAGTTGACCTAATGTATATTTTTATCACTAAGCATTAATTTATATATGTATATGGTACATACATAATATTACTATATTATATACATATGTAATTATTATTAATTTTGTAACCATGGACTCCCAGTTAGATAGTTACAAATTATAATATATATATATATATCCGTAACTCATACGGCGATGAACTCTATGAACAATAAAAATAAAAAATAAAATATTATAATACAAGATTTTGAAAAGCGTATTCTGTCTGATGAAACGGTGCGCCGTCGATGACGATTGAATTGAGTTAATATTTAATTTTAAAAATGAGTGGGAATACCTTACATGTTACAACGTGCTACAGCGGCTGTGACGGTCGGTGGGGTAATCTCCGCAGACACCCCTCAAGTACATATAATGTACACAACTATTATTATATCGTTGAAGGGATTATGACGTTGGTGGTGGCGGTGTTGTTGTTGTTATTTCCGTCATCGTCATTCACGGGGAAATCAATGTGACCTTGAAAAATAAATTCGATTCACAGCGGGTGGAATCCACTCGGGTACATAGTAATCGGTCAGATGCCTCCGTACTATAATATTTTAATATATATACAGTTGCCCCTCTCATTCGTTAGCACGATAACAGTAATATAGTATATTATTATATTCTATTTTCGCACGTTTATAGTCATTATTTCACCCGTCTTGTCACCGTTGTCTGCGCAAAAATCATAATATAAATATAGGAGCGTCCCTGACGTGTTGGCGCCAAAATCTGTCGGAGAAAAACCAATTCGATGCAGCAGACAGACGCCATCGTCTGAGTGAGTGACAACTGACGATACAATAACAATAAATTATGTATTATTATTATTGGTCGTAGTTTACCGGTGGTCTGATTGTGGATATAGGATAATGAATGGTAAACTTAGTAAGATATCGCGATAGAACCGCATCACACATCACGACAATACGAAACACACAAGATGGTGGAATTATTGGACTCGAGACCCTAATGTGTCCCATCGGTATATCTAATATTTATTATTAGTGGTGTATTGTTGGTTATATATAAATTCGATTGTGTATACTTCAATACAATTTTTTTTTTTTTGATATAAGATCTTTAAAAAAAAAATATTACTATCATATTAAATTAATTATTGAAAATATTCTTTTAATATATTATTAACTGACTTTAAAACGTAAATTAGCATGAATGAATTCAATAGTATTCAATAAAAAATTAAAACTTTAATACATAATATATATTTACTATTAAAAAAAAAAAGTGAAAGTTAAACTTTTTTATTTTTTCTTTGTATGATTTTATTTTAACTAAGTTGCTCTATGAATAGATACTATACATTATATATTACGTATAAATATTTTTAAGAAATCTACAAACATTTGAATTTAAAAAAAAAAAGGTTTTACACTTCATATTGTTACACTAGAGTGTAATCGCAATACCAACTTTCCATGGAAATTATAGAAAAATTTCTCCCTCCCTCGGATAAAACTTTGAAACATACTAATAAACCAATATAATAGTAGAATAACTATAACTAAGAAACTCGTGAAAAAACAATTTTGTTCCAAATTCTGACTAATCAAATTATAAATTATCAATAATTATTATTTTCTAAATTTCTATTCGAATACACGATTATTAAAAAATATTACGATAAATACAAATACGCGTATTTATTTTTTAATATTATTAATTTTTTGATTAGGCACAGTAAAAACTGAGAAGTTTACTTATAAAAATAATAAAAATAAATAATTTAATAAAATTATATAATTTAGAAAAAAAAAGGTACTGACAATGTGTTATACGCGGTGATACGCTCAACATGACCATTATGAAAATCATATCAATAGTATATCGTGTATATTTTGTATGAACACTAGAACATTAACAGAAATAGTGAATATCACGCTCCAACATACACTGGACGTTTTATGAAATATATCGTGAACTTATATGTTTATATGTATATACGACAATGGGGTTTTATGGGTTTTCTTTTAGCTCTCCATATTTTGATTTGTGAACGCTGCCGTGATGTTAATATTATTATTTTTATATATACGTCGCCAATAATATTAAAGATCTGCCGGCGCGTATCTTGAATGCCGTTTAAGCGTGTTGTAATATATGTATACGTTGTGGGAAAAGAGGGGGCGAAATGCGAAGACAAAAAATATAGCGTGAAAAGTTGAAGATTTATTCTTGACATGGTAGACGCATGTGAAAAACGTGCAGAACAATCGCCGATAATAATAATAAAAAACAACCGACCCGAAAGTTTTAAACTTATTTAAGATAAGTTCAGCTCAAAAATTATAATACAATTGTCAATTAAATTTGTTATTGTATCAATTATTATTATATTATTTTATATTTAGTATTCGATGTATAATAAACTTATAATAAAGACGCCAATATTATAATAAATAAACATAATTAAATGTATAAATTTAAAGAGATAAAATTCAAGATAGAAAATTAATATTTAAAACAAGTGCATTTTTTATCTGAAAAGATTTATTTGAGTAAAACACAACAGTTTTTTTGAACATGTTACTGGCATTTAATAAATATTTTAATTACATATTGTTTAAATGGCTCAAAGTGCTTCTATAACTTTAAATTATTTAGTGTGTTTTTGCCCTAAAACTAGCCAATAAGCAATTACAAATAAAATAAATAGTTCACATGAAAGGAAATTTTTTGATATAAAAAATAAATCTTTGACAAACGTTATAGATTTCCCGAATTCCACAATTATTATTTCTATTATTATTGTGTTCGCATACAATAAATAAAATTATCACAATAATTTATTATCGTTAACAGTGTAAACAAAGCGGTTTTTTGGCTGTCTTTTAAAATATTGCCATGTTAATTCGAAAAATGTATTACACGAAAACGGGTACAAGAATAAGATAAGACTTTTTTTAAGTCTAAGTTCAAGGTCGTGACCTGATAATTAATATGACAAACGTGTTGAAAAAAATCATAGAAAAACTGTTCATTTATCATATCAGACATTAATACATTATTATAATACTTAATTGTGTGTGTACTCAATTTTTTTTTTGTTCCTACATTATTATATAACACAATATTTTGTGTTTCCATTTTACTAACACTTTATTATAAAGCATAACGTATGCGATTATTGAAATATATCATAATAATATAATTTATATGGTTGCATTTTTGCGATCGGCCGTGGATTCGGACTTGAGCACGATTTGATTATTTGTAAAAATAACAATCTGCTGATTGCAGGTACTAACACGTAAAGTAATAATTGTACGACGCGCGACGCCGTAACAAAAATAATCGGTTTTCGATCTACAACACAACCCGCATGTAAAAATTATATTTTTAACAACGTCTTGTATTATCTGCGATTTGATAAAGTTTAATTTCCAAGTTTATTTTGGGCTAGCATTAACTTCCGGCCATACAAAACTTGGTGTCTAGACGACACTCCATCGTTGTTTAACTTCTAGGAACGAATAGATCCATTACGACAACGTTTCCTGTCGATGATCAATTCCGTTGAATTATGACGATATCATAAATATTGTTAAGTCATTCACAATTGTGAATAAAGTATGGAACGATACTGAAGTAACATAGAATATTATTATAACAATAGTACAACTCTGGTCGATACCAGACGAAATAATATAATATAATAACCGATTGAGCCGTTTGTATTACTAATCATAAACTAGAGTGATAAGTAGGGTTTAGATTTTAATGCTTGTATTATACCTTATAATATTATTATATGTTTTTAAACGTTATATGTATTTTTGAATCGGAGTAAAAACTTTTAATTTGCATTTTTTGACAATTTTTATTTTTTTAGAGCATTTTATTGTTTCTAGGGCATCTAACACAAAAATCCTGGTTTTTAAAAAAAAATTGAATTATAAGACTTTTACTTCTGTTGAGTTCTATTTACCGGATATCCTTGCTCCTTATATTTTATCATTTTATTTTCTTAGTATGCTATCCAAACATACTGTTAATTTTCTTTAAAAAAAAAACAAAGATTTTTACTTGAAAAGCATTTTTGTAATATTCAAACAAGTTTTTACTGCGTTAAAGATTGGAATTTGTGAAATTTGTAAACATTTTTGAATTAAATAAAAAATTTTTTTTATTATTTTTTTATTCAAAACTTGTTTAAAATTACTTTTAAGGAATTATATTCCTAGTCTTAGTGTGATAAATTATAATTGATATAGTTTTGTGTGCATCTCCAATGATACCCGTCCTCAAAAGAGACCTCATTACAACACCTTTTAAAACGTCATCATTCATAACATAATTATAAGTATTTAGTTATAAGTGTTATAACATTATCTAATAAAAATTATATATTTTTATTATATTAATATTGTACCAATGTGTTGTTTGCGCCGGCTGAGCTGCGCCGCAATTTATTTACACGAACGCATATAACATCATGGCGGGAACACAATTATTACGCGCCACGGTCCAGATTCTATTTTAATCGATATTTTTCTGGCAATAAAAATCGCTTTATAAATGTTTATAGTCGCGCTAAAACTTCAGGATAATATAAACACGAGTTCATAGAAAATCGGTTTGTCAGTGCACCACTCATTCGCGTGACAAATCGACTACCAGTTATAATTTTTATTTTATTAAGTCCCTCACTTTTTAAGCCATCTTAGTTAAATAATTATAATTACCCAACATGGGTACCACTGTGAGTCTCACCGAATAGTTTGTAAACTTTTAGTCCCCCTTTCTGTAAAAGTTCCACAATATCTGTTTTTTATAAAGCGTACAAAAATAATTGTTTCCAAAAAACTAATTAAATTTGGCACGCTTGCTTACTTTAAGCTTAACACGTTGAGGTGGTACAGTTATGTAAATAATTGTACTCGGGTAAGTGTAAGCAATTTCGTTTCGGGTTTATTTAAATTGCGGGAACACGAATTATTTATAAGATTTCCTAAAAAATTAAAAAAAGCGACAACGCTTACAATAGACAATTTTGGACGAATCTCAAACGTTATCGAAAAATCGTTCATACTCGACTTAGACGTTCATCAGACAATAATCATTCAGAGGTAAGCAACAAACAGAAATACACATAAACTAGGAAAACTCCTACGTGCCAAAACACTCGAAATCACTCGGTTCGCCATCCACCACCACCACCACCACCACCACCAGCACAACAACAGCAACAACAACAACAACAACAACAACAATAACACGTAAACCGCGTTAATTATATAGGAATATTAAAGACGCGGGTACCGACGGGCGGTGTAGAAACGTTCCCGCCGAAAATCCAACGGCACATCCAGCGTGCGCGACCACCAACGTATGCAGCGCCGCCGCCGCGGTGCGTATCCACCGAGAGTCGCGCGCTCAGGCGGCAGACGGATCGCCACACTCGGCGGTGTCGGCGGCGGCGGTGCCCACTGGCTGGCGGACGGCGGGCGGTGGTCGAGACGCAAACGTTGATGAGGCCGCGCGCACGCACTGAGCGCAGCGCGCGGCGTACTTATCCTCGTGGCGGTAGCAATACGTAACCGAACGAAGTAATACCGC
>NW_020271565.1:0-78607 GCF_002803265.2 Melanaphis sacchari | reverse complement strand
AAAAAAAAATAATGTAAAACTATACTCTACCTAATTTAAATTATTACAAATTAAATACTAACTGTTAACACACCAGTTCAAAGAAAAAAAAATAATGTTAAAAAGTATCCTAGCTAGTTTAAGTTAATATAATTTAATCAAAAACTGTTTATGCAAAATCACAAAAATGAAGAAAAAAAATATGTAAAAATATATCCTAGCTAATTTAATTTAATATAAGTTAAATACCAAATGGTCAGACACCAGTTAAAAGAAAAAAAAAAATGGTAAAATAATATATTCTACTTAATTTAAATTATTATAAGTAGGGTTGTGAATTTAATGCACTAAAATACTTTAAAAAATGAATTAAAAATGCCAAAAAAATGCAATAAAATATGCACTTAAAATGCAAAATATGCACTTAAAATGCAAAAAAAAAGAATATAAAATGCCAAAAATTATAGTATAAAATTAATTTAAAATGGTTTTTAATTTAATTTTTATATTTATATCAATATTAGGTACATGATATTAAATATTAGTACAATGAAGTATTTATTTATTAAAAAGTTAAAAAATTTGACAGAATTTGGTTAAAAATACTAGAAAATGAACTAAAAAAAGCAAAATATGACCTAAAAATGCGAAATATGACCTAAAATTTCGAAAAAATGACCTAAAAAATTAAAAACGTCAAAAAATGCAAAAAATATGCAAAATAAAAGTTTTATAGATGGATTCGTAATTACATAATTCAAATTGTGTACTTACAAAGCTATATTTTACAATCACAAACAAAAAATGCACTTTCCTATAAATTCACAGCCCTGAATATAAGTTAAATACTAAATGTTCAGACACTAAATCAAAAAAAAAAAATAATGTTAAAATATATCCTTTCTAATTTAAGTTAATATAAGTTAAATACTAAATGTTTAAACACCAATTAAAAGAAAAAATAATAATGTTAAAAAGTACCCTAGCTAGTTTAAGTTGATATAATTTAATCAAAAAATGTTTATGCGAAATTGCAAAAATGTAAAAATATACCCTACCCAATATAAGTTATTATAAGTTATACCCTACCTAATTTAAGTTTATGTAAGTTGAAAACAATACGCTTAAAAACAAATTCAAAGAAAAAAAAATAATGTAAAACTATACCCTATCTAATTTAAGTTATTATAAGTTAAATACTAACTGTTAAGTCACCAGTTCAAAGCAAAAAAAAAAAAAAAAAAATAATGTAAAAAATAATCATACCTAATTTAAGTTAATATAAGTTAAATATCAAATGTTTAGACACCAGTTAAAAGAAAAAAATATTGTTAAAAAGTACCCTAGCTAGTTTAAGTTAATATAATTTAATCAAAAAATGTTTATGCAAAATTGCAAAAATGTAAAAAAAACAAAGGTAAAAATATACCCTATCCAATATAAGTTATTATAAGTTATATCCTACCTTATTTAAGTTAATATAAGTTAAATACTAAATGTTCAGAAACAAATTCAAAGAAAAAAAAATAATGTTAAAATATATTCTACCTAATTTAAGTTAATATAAGTTAATCATAAATTTTTTATGCAAAATTGCAAAAAAAAAATAATAATAATAATAATTTTAGAAAAAAACTCTTTGAGGAATAGGTTTAAAAAAAAAAAATTTACAGTCAACAAAGTGTAAAATAAATATCAGTAGTCAGTAAGTTAGTATCACATAAAACTAGGAACTAATAAAGACAAGGCTAGTTCCATGGGAACTCTTCAGAAGCTTTTGATGAAGATACCAGTCTCTAGCTGGATTGACCATATCGTCTCTTTCGTCAGTGTATGCTACCTCCCTACCGTGCAAGAGCTCTCAATACAAGATTCTGCAAACGATAATTGAACCTTTTGTTTTCAATAAGTTAAACCAGTGATGTTTTTTGTTTGGATTCAAGTGTTCAGAAAGTTGTCGTCTCATTTTTGCTACTTTACTTTTTCTTAACAAGTTTCACATATACACTACTGAAAATCTGGCAAGGCGCATGAATGCATGATTACATTATGTTATATAATATAACGTTGTACTCGATCATATTTTCGAGAATCTCCGAAGATCAGAAGGAAGGTAATAACTTGAATTTAATATTAATATCTGATGAGTTATCTAATGACTGATTATATTTTCTAGCACTTATAACTAGAAGTATATCGTCCCACTTACATTTTTACTCACATTTATCTTTGCTTTATTTTTATTTTTATTTTATAAACGAATTTATTAAAAATTTGATTTACTAGAATATTGCTGATTTTTCTGAATATTTCATTTGTTTTTTCAATTATAATAATTAATTCTGGGAATTTTTTAAGTTAGACTTCGTGAAAGTACAGACTAAATTAAAAATAATTTTCAAAATCACCCTTATTTTATGAAAATTAAAGCATTTTGTCGACAACTTATAATGTAGATATTCATCTAAAAAAAAAAAAATAAACAAAAAACAAATACAATATGATAAAATTAATGGGCATTATTCCTCTTAGAATTTAAGACGAATTAATCTAATAATATTTAAACGTATTTTATATGTAATTTTTTAAGTTTCAGAATTTTAGATAATAAAAAATTTTTTAAAGCCACTAAAACAACCTTATGAGAAACTTCATGTTAAAATATTTTTATATTTGACTATCATTATTGAATAAGTAAAATGCTAATATTAATTCAGTGTGATTAAGTAATAATATTACTTAATTTTATATAATATATCTATTATATAATAGATATATTTTACTGATTTACTCTAAGAATCAACACATACGCAAAATAATACATACAGTATGCCTGTAAAGTTGATAATTATATTTAATAGGTGAACTGGGAAGGTAATATTGTATTTTATGTACCTACAGAGTATTTAATATTTATTATTGAAAAGCCGTTTTTAATTTTATATGCGAAGTAGATGTGTAGTAGATGGGTAACTTTAATATTTGCTTATTTGCTCTTATAAATAAAATCTTTATAACAGAACTGAAAATAGTGATAATATAGTGACTTTGTAGTTATGAATTATATTAATGAAATATAACTTAACTTTTTAATAGCTATATTTTATTACCAATGACATTGTATAATGACATTTAAAATTTGAAATGTTATATACATATTAAAGTTTAAATTTAAATGTATAAAAATGCTTATTATAGATTTTGATAAAATTTATTGAATATGAAATCTGGATGCATTATCAATGGTTTTGGTAACACTCCTGTAATCAAAAATAAATTTTAAAATCTATCTGCATAAAATAAATACCCTAATATACTCTACTCTACCTATAGAAAATCTAACAAGTATGTTTATGAAATCGGTTCAAAAAAACACTTTTTTGAGTGTTTCAAATGTTTCTAACCGAATTGTACTACATTTAGTAAACATTTCTTTTACCTATTATTTATTCATTAATAATGATTAATCATTGTGTTCAATAATAAAATGTGTAATTATAACAAATTACAATGATATTATATTAAATCTAAGGTTATATCTTAAAAGTTGTGCTAAGTAGGTGAGCAAAACGAAACCAATTCCTGCGACATTCAGCACTATGTTTGATAACTATATTGTGTACCTAAGTATTCAAATATATCACGAATTTGTATCTATATGGCCATATAGTTATTTGTTTTAATTCTATCAGTGCTTTTTCCAACATTGGAGTACAGACGGAACGCTCAAGGCTATAGCAACAATATTTTGTAGGTACCTACCTATTAAATAAGTAAGTATGTATTTTAAATATTTGTGATGTGTAAATATAATTTACCCAAACAACATTCAGTTTAAATATTACCCGAATAGAAATATTAATTAGTCCAAAATAAAGTGCAATTGTTAAGACATAAAATTCCTAATATCTACCAAAAATACCTAAAATTAAACAAACAATACGTATAATATATAAAAGTATACGCTATAATATGTTAATTTGTTTACTTTAATCACATGATATTTATTTTCATTTAAACAACTGTATTCCGGTATTCCCACAGACCTGCAATATTCTGTAATCTGTATCTATTGGATTATCGCAGTGAAAATTAAAAAAAAAACAATGACCCTGAGAAACACGCTCTTTCTCCAACCCGAGCCAAGATGCTAAGCACGTGCATAATTTAAAAAAAAGATAGATAAGATATAGATATATAGATTATAGTAAAAAATAATTTGTTCTATTAATAGAATACCACTGTCAAAATTAATTGAGTTGTGATATAATATTATGTTATAGTTTTAAACATTAATATTATCATTATTATCCTAAAATCTGTGACACTATCTCTACCGTCTTTGATATTAGTTTTCACTCGATACACGTGGTCACTGTTTTTACCTATACTACGGTATTTACAAACGAAAAGTACAACTATTAAACTTCTTACCATCGAGATAGTTAAGAATTATCCAAATTAGATATGACAATAGGTATGTAATTAATTTAATACATATTGGACATAGTTAATATAGGTAAAAAGTGCATTACTGCGTCGAAAAATAGTCGATAATGAGTTTATTTATACGTGAAAGTATGTATCTATATTACTATTATTTATTACTTATGTAACTGCAGGTCTTCAGAAACATGAAGTATCTATAATAAAACCGAAAAACACCTAAATTTGAACAGCTAACTTGTTAACGGTTAAATAGAAACTAATAATTATAACGTTAAAATTCATAAAAAAAATAGTCCTATTATTATATGACATTTAAAATGTGATAGGTTGCCATTTGAATATCAAAAGTTGATAGTGGTTTCACTATTAAATATATGCGTAAAAAAATAATACAATTCTAGGAAAGCATAATATTAAACATTTTGAAAAAAAAGTTAAAAAATTCAACACATTAAGAAATAATGAGTGTTCAATGATAAAATAATTACCCAGTATATTATTTTTAATTAAGAATAATTGTTTAAAACCAATACCTACTATGATTTTTTAATTAAAATTGATTGGGTTATTTTTAATTTATGATTTTCATTACATTATCTTATTAATTGCTGTTTAATATAAATAAATAAATATAATATATATTAATATGAATAAAAACCTTATGAATTGCATTATGCTTTAAAAAATCGATAAAATATATTATATGAGTCTAATTGAAAATGATTTATTTAATGCTTTGATTATGAAAAAAGTGAATAATGAGAACTTTATTCTTATGTATTTATGAAGTGCGAAATCTGTAACAAAAAAGATTTATTTGAATCATGACATACAATAAAAGTTTATAACAGCTTTAAAATGAATAAATATTATTATTAACGCATTCAGTTATTCATTTTGAAGTATATTTTTTAACAACGATTTAAGTGGTAAATTATAATTTTACAACTTTGGTTTTATTGAACGTAATAAACATCATTATTTGTAGTTATTATATTCAGAAAAATATGTTTATTGATAAGCGGTTAATATTCATAATCTTATATTTTATTAAATTTTACAAACATTTATTACTGTTGAAGTTGCAAAATACAACTCTTAACAATGAATTTCTGATAATACATTGTTAGGCGTATTTTTTCTTTATTTCGTTTATTATAGGTATACTCTAACATTTTATTTAATAATGAAATTTATTATGTGAAGGACAACACGGCGAAACATAAATACAATTTTGGGATTTTAACTAAAAAATATTAAATAGTTGGTAAGTGGAATTAAACATTGTGGAAATATGTGGATTCGTGAAATTGTTATAACCATATTGTCTGGAATTTGCTCTAAAATTAAATAAAAATACGATTTCAAGATAAATTATTAAAATAAAACTATTTTATAATATATAATTATTCAATTATTAGTTTAGCGATTATTATTATGTAATGAAAATTATAAAACCGTAAAATAAGAAACCAATATGGTAGTATTTAATGTCATAAAACTTAATATTTTTATAATTGTACAGTTGAGTTGTTTGTTTTTGACATTTTAGCTTTTGTTCATGGTTCTAAAATACTCGACATACATACGTGTAGATTCATAGACATGTTTAAATGTTAGACGACCTATTTCATAACCATTTTAATTCCTTACCAATTACCATGATAGAAAATAAATTAACATTATATTTGAAAGAAAAACAGTAAAATATAGAGTTAATTAAATGTTGTATGTATTTTATCAACAAAATTAAATACGTACCTATCTAATTGAAAAACGCTATTTTTTTAATTTTTAACATAACGTTTAGTAAATCTTATAATAATCAATTCTAGTGAATTTTTCAATATTTCCGGTCATGTCTGAACATTAACACATATCCTCTACATAGTTAAATTCCTAGAAACTGTTCTACCCTATGTATGATAAATCAAAGGAAATTAATATCACTGTTATGAATTTATTTTTATTGTTCAAAACTGAAATAGTCATGTAATCAGTCTCACTATTAGATACTTGATAGCTCTAAAGTAAATTCAAATTATAGCCCCATCTTGAAAATGTAAGTAATCATAACTCATGAGTCATAGATCACGTAAGAAAATCATACCAAGATATTTGAAAGATAATACAGAACCAAGTGACTTGTTTCCTGCAATATTACAAATATATTTGATTAAATTGTGGATTCTTTAAAAACTCATCGAGTGACATGTAAATACCTATATCAAAATTATTTTTCCATTTGTCACATTTAACGAAAAAGTCGAACATTTTGAAGGATAATAATATAACTTATATAACCGTCTGCAGAAAAGACACGTGTAAGTGAATTTAGATGTGTTAGCTAATAATACGAATTGGTGTTTAAGAATAATATTATATTATTAAAAATCATGAATAAAATTGACAGCAGGTGGCCACATTGGACAACATCTGAATGAACCGTAGGTACCTATAAGTATGTGACTTAAAGCTCTAGGTGTGTGATGAAATGGTAAAGAACTGTTTATGAATATAATATAATATATAGTAAATTTTGTTTACTATGGTTACATTGTCACCAAAAGACAAAACTCTAGACACAAATATTATTTAAGACGTTTACCACATACACCTACTAAGTATCAGTTACCAGTATAATCTTTTTGTGGATCACATGGATACTTTTTATTGGACTTAACTGTTATTTGGTTTAACTGCATTAAAGGAGAATTTATAACGGCATTGTACCCTTGGCGTTGTGTGACCATAACTTTTAATTAAATTTGGCTCTCTGTTTCTTTTCGAATGTAATTCATTATTTTACGGGCCACTCCCTCGAGTGATGGTTTACAATCACAACACGTACGCAATATAAATCCGTGACCGCAGTTTTGATAGGACATTTCTAATAACAATAATATTCTTCGCGTAGATACCTAGGTTGAAAATAAAACGACAATGTTGTTTGCACTAGTTTGCGAATAAAAAAATCAGTACAAAATAAAATAATATAACATTATTCGGCATCATAGTAGTGCCTCATATTATGTCAATGATTGATGCGTTTATATTTTTTTGTTTACGTAGGTATACTTTATTTGGATTAACCGTGCGCAGTTAATTATTCATTACACTTATTGGCCGAAATTCATTAATATACAAATTTTGATCTGATATAAACACATCAACCCAGACATGGTGAATTCGTACTTTGGAAAATTAAAATCTGACCATTGACAGTTTTTTTTGTATCATGATTGGACGGCTATGTATACCTGGAAATGTAAAATAATTCAATAACGGTGCCAGTTCGATGAAAAATATTGGACCGACGGACATTTAAATAAATAGTAATTTATTAATATTTTATACAGGGTAATATATATTATAAAAAATCGTTAAAAATTGTTTTTATTAATTGTATTTATATAGTAAGTAATTAAGTTAAAGGCGTAATATTAGTATATTACACTCACACACATACACGCGCGCGCCTCAACATAATAATAATGAAACTGCAGGTTTGAAAATGGTTCGTGACGATC
The DNA here is from genome assembly GCF_002803265.2 of Melanaphis sacchari. NCBI lineage: Eukaryota > Metazoa > Arthropoda > Insecta > Hemiptera > Aphididae > Melanaphis > Melanaphis sacchari. The sequence goes on along the minus strand of NW_020271565.1, from coordinate 70,649 downwards.
ATGACCATAAACGCATATGACATATTACTTTATATAACGTCACCGTATTCGATTTCAATGTATTGTCGTTAAACGCGTATTCATAATATTTTGTATAATAGGCAAACGCGTGTTGTCAAATTATGGTATTAAAATGTATAAAATATAACTGATATCTGCGGGGATGGATGTCACTCGCAGTAGAAAATTAAAAATTATAGAAACTTGCATATCGGCGTGTCATTTGAAATTTCGTTTTTCATTATCACATGATCACACGTCAAGGGCATAGCCATCGTTCGGTAATACAAGGAAAAAGAAAAAGAATTTAATGAAATAATAAAAAATCTTTCTAAGTTACATTTTAGATACTGAGTAAGGCGATGAATGAATTGATTTGATGGTGATTTGATTTTTTTTTTTTTGACAAATTATATCTAGTTTGTATTTTAGAGAGATCAATATAAAGTTTTTTCCAGTATTCTTCAAAAGAATAATTGAGAAATAAGAGAAATTTAATTATAGAAATTTAAATTTTCTATTTTTTTTTTATATATCGATAAAAAATTTATGAATCGGTAAAAATGTTTGAAAATGTAATATAAAGTTTCTTATAAGTGATTCATTTTCTAATAAAAATATCAAAAATGTATATTCACTATAGCATTATCCACTTGTCTACCTTTTAAAAAATATTTAAAATATTGGACAATTGTTATTAAACTAATAAATACGAGTACATTAATACTTTGTATTAATTTTTCATATAATTTTATTCTAATACAAAAGATTTATTTTTGTTTTTTTAAAATTATAAAAAGAAAAAAAATGTTAAAAGCTATTTATGTAAATATTTGAAAACTTGAATTTATAATTCTTATAATATGTTAAAATAATTTGGTAAATATTTTAATTTAGATAGTTGATAGGTAGAGTAGTGATGTGTAACAATAATAGGTGTGTGGGTGTACTTGAGTTCATAAACGACTCCGTTGTCTTAAAATAGAATTATTTTGTGATTTATTACTTAACGATTTCACAGATGAAAGTGTTGATAATGAGTGAATTATTTCTCATGACTACATATTAAAATAAAAATTATCAACAGTCAAACAATTTATATTACCGTACTAAAAAAAGAAAAAAAGGAAATTAATATAACAATTTTAAAAGAAAAACGATGTACTCGTACTTTTAAAATATATTATTATAATATAAATATTGAAAAGTAAATAATAACTAGGTAAAGTATATTATATATACATATTAGTGAACAATTTTTATAATCAGTATTTTACATAATTGTATATTTTTATGCATTAAGTACGGCAGTCTTTGGTTTTCATCAGTAAATAAAAATATATTGAAAAATTTGAATGTTATAAATGTTTAACCATTGTAGATTTGTTTTATCGTATCCACTGTTTAATTCTCAGTACCTAAATAATGATAGAATTAAGTCAGTTTTATACTAATGATAAATGCCATAAAATTATGAATTAAAATTATGTAGTGTTTATTTAAATATTCATTATTTAATTTGATCATTACAAAACAAAATACAAAACAAGTCCGACTTTATTAAACTAATAATAATTAAACCCGCGTGCATTGTATTCGTTTTAAATTAGTGCTATTTTGATAAACAATAAAATATTATGAAATTTTGAAATTTACAAAAACATTGTTAGTATAACTAAAAAAATGTAATTTTGTTTTGTAAAACATTCGTAAAATGATAATTTCAATTTTTCAAAAATAATTAAAGTAATAATATCATAGTAGTAATTAGTTATAAAAGTTGTTAAATATCCTATACTTATGATTAAGGATAAAATACAAAATACTATTTTACATAATTCAAATAATTCATTCTGTAATTTGAATTCTTTAGGTACTGTAAATTAAAGTGAACGATTTTGTACTACTAAATAAGTATGAATTTTATATTTATGAGATCATTTTTATTCTTTAGACATGAATATATTTTTACAATGTATTTGGGAAGAAAATTTACTTAATTTACTATAATATTAATTATGTTTGTTCATATAATTCTATTACACTAGTAATTTTATCATTTATGCGTGTTTTTCATATATTATGATATGTAGGTAGTCTTGGATATGATAATTTAAATAAATAATTTGATAAAATATAAATATATATTTTACCATATTGTAGTTATGTCATTAAAGATTTGTTTTAACAAAACTATTATTTGAGGGGTCAGCTCTTAAAGTTAATCTGAAATAAAATTTTTTCTCATTTGTTTTAGATAGTTCCCTAGGATATCCCTAGTTACCTACCTTAGGATTTGGAAACATAATAGCTAACTCGAATAAAAATTAAAAAAATTAATAATCTGTAGGCTCTAAGAATTTTTGTTAAAATATGATAAAATCAATAAACATTGAACAACATAAAAATTCGTATTAATTATTACAATGTGTGAAATAGTTACATGATTTATAAATTGGTTAATTTAGATACTAATATATTTATATATATATATACATATTTTTTTTTTTAAATTTTGGAAGTCATAAACTAATGTTATTAATTGTGTTGTAGTAACTCTTCGAGTAAAGATTATTTCGATTACTTTGGTTTAAGAAAAAATATTAGAACACGTAATTTTAAAAGATTTCTTATCGTAACAGCTAATCAATCGATTTATTCATTTTTATTATCGGTATATTAAACAACATATTTTTTGGTTTTTATTAATTTATATATTTATTTTATATCTTTTGTTGAAACCCTTGAAATGTACTTTTATTAATATTTGTTGTATATATAAATTATATTATTTTCAAAATATTCAAAAATTAGAATCTTCAATAAGTTACCAATTAATTGAAACAAATAAGGTTTTATGTAATTTATATTATAGAATAAAACGTAAAATTTAAAAATTTTTTTGGTTTTTAGTATGATCAAATGCTGTACGATTTATCTTGACGTTATTATTCAAAAATGGTAGTACATTTTATTAAGTCAACGTTATGCTAATTCAAATTTGTAAATATTTAACATAAAACCAAAGCATTGTATTACAAACCGATATTTTTTTAAATAATTTACTTCAAAATAAACAAAAACAATAATAATAAATATAAATATGTGAGTAACTTTAAACAATTATTCATAATACAAAATTTTGTATTCAAATTTATCGTTCCATAAATAATATATTTATAAACACTTTAAAACAATTGTCAAAGTTGAAAAACTTTCCCTGAATAATCAAGTATTAATTTGATTTAAAAAAATTTGTTGGAATACGTTAAAGCTTTAAGTCTGACTTAAGCATTGGTATGTTTTTCAATATTTTTTAAAATTTAAGGCCAATATTAAAAACAAATTAGTTATAAAAATTTTGATAGTAAACATTGTAAAAAAAATAAATGTTTTTATTTTTTAGTCATGAAAATAAGAAATTTATACATTTTCATTTAAAAAGATTATTATTTGGCTAATTTTCAATTTTTAATAAGTTTTAACTTACACGCATAATACTCGTAACAATTCCATTTACCAATAAAGGCTAATGGATATTTTCAATTTATATATTATATCGTCAAAATAGAGACGATTGTAAGACGATATTGTAATTTATGTTTCTTAATCCGAATGTTTATATTTTACAAAAACTATAATGGTACTTCTAAAATGTAAAATACAAATGTTTATTTAATATTTTACCTATTTTATTATAAAGTAGTACCTAAGTAAACGTAATTTTTAATATAACAATATATTTATATACGTCTTATAAACCCAATAAATATTTTTGAAATATTCACTTTAAAATCATTTAAAAAATAAACCATATACTATTAGAATGTTTCATTAACGATACAAGATACAGTAATACACAGACATAAAATTAATATTAATTGACATGCGTCAATTCTAACATGCGTCCATGTTAGTGATAAATTTCTCAAAAAATAAAAATAAAATAAATAAATAAATAAATGTATTAATTAATATTTAGGCAACTTATTTTAATATACATTATAATATGTTTGTAAAATTAACCCGAAAACGATACATATTTTTTCAATATACTTTAATTATAATTTTGTATAATCAATTTTACTACATGCATAGACATATAATTTTCTCTAATATTAATATCTAGAATTGAAAAAAAAATAACATTTCCATCATATTTTTGATATTATTCGAATTGTATAAAAATTATTCAATAATTTATATGACGATATTATACTTGGTAATACAATTCATTAGTATGTAAATGTGTTTTATTAACCCACTTTCGTGTACCGGCTTAGGTTATTATTAACCTAACCAGTAATTTAGGTTATTTATTTATTTATTTTTTATATTAATATTCAATTTGAAAAAATCGATTGCTGTTTATCTTTTCATATGACAAGAATTTGTATTCCCAAAAAAAATATAATGTAACTTGAAATACTTTGAAAAGTTTAACGATATAGACATATAAAACAAAAACGAGTTTGATACGTGAACATAAAGGTTGTTATACCACATACGTGGTATAAGTGATTGAATATATATTTAATATGCATTAATACATTTCCAATTATTTTCACTGTCACTTAACACATGAAAGTCAATTCAAAAGGGTACTCGTATAGTGTGATCATCATCGCGTAAACCGTTGTCGAACATCGAGTCACCACTAAATATGCATAGGTACTTATATGTTTTTGGTTGTTGTGTAGGGATAAGCTATTATTTTTAGCGGATCGATCAAATGGAACCTATTGTTTAAAATATGATATATCACCAACACGACATCGCCAAAACTGGTGAAGTAAAAAAAAAAAACGTAGGTACTAGGTACCTACACACCGATTGGAACTATAAAAACATTATATTCCTCCTACGAATGCGATTCCTACCTTACGTGTTATTGCGTGGCCATTAACAGTTCAATAACGAAACAAAACAATAATTAGAATTCTAAGTTAAAACATAACAAAATTTGACTTATCCACGACCCACGGGTATGTTAGTAATTGGTAAAACAGCATAACAATGATGAGTTTTTTTAAGACCATGATGCGTATATTTTATGCATTTTGCGTAATCGATTGGAATAATAAAATGCTTATTTTAAATAAAATATAAATGTTTAGGTTTGTAGTGATTTTTTTGTGTATAAAAAGTTTAACGAATAACATACATGAAAAACCTTCCAAATATATTTCTATAACAATAAACGAAGAAGAATATTGTGAGTAATAATATTGCCAAACTTGCAATTGTCATTGGATTGGATTTACTAATCGGGAAATATTCTTCTGTAGAGTATGTCGATTGGAAAAAGTAATTAACTGATAGGATTATTTCAAGCCATTTAGGTCTTAGGGTGGATTATAAACCACCAATTTTTATAAATCATTTCTTTTCGCAGCTTTTGTAGCTGAACGCAATAATTTATTTGCAAAACCATGGTACGGTCGTTATTGTACTTTCAATACCACCAATGGAATTAAAAATACATTTTTTACTCATATTATAATTTCCATTGAAAATTAAAAATAATCGAAAAATATTAATTGCCTTCAAATATTTTTAAATATAAATTCAATTATTTACTATAAAAAAAAAAAAGTATATTATTATAATAATTTAAAAATTATATGAATAAAATGATTTTTCAAAATATAAATAATAATATTGTTTTCAATAACAAGAATCATCTTTATATAAAATTAAATTATCTATGTTCCAACTTTATATTTATAATTTAAGAAAAAAATACTCCCATTCCAATTCATGTCAAGTATTTTTGATATCAAAACACTCATCATTTAAAAATGAAATGTGCAAATAATCATTTTGAAATTTAAATTATATTTTATATATTATCCAAACAAAGTTTTTTATCATTTATAACATGTAAATGTTTTACTCGCATGACGAGTATGATTAATTAAGAAACATAAAATATAAAAAAAAATATATTGTTTTATTTTTTATTGATTCCAATTATTTGATTGTTCTTGAATATATGTATTCTGAAAATGTACATAAAATTCAAAATACGTTTATTGGGTGTTTTAAATGATATTAAAAAAAAAAAAAAATAATATTTTCAAAACTTTAATATTTTATTTTGGAATAATAAGTAATTACTTTTAAAATAATGACTCTGTATTTATATAATGAGCATGTGTTTTTATTAAATAGAATATTCCATTGTATATTATTATACCCAAACAATTGAAGTATGTATGTGCATATGTAAATGGTTACTAACAGTTATAAATGATAATATGTTTAATGTTTATATAATATTTTATAATTATATTTATGATTATATAACAATGTATGTTATTATAGTAATACATCAATAACGATATCACTATATTAATGATTCGTCTTGTCTTTAGATTGGTTTAAAAATGTAGCAATATGAGCTTTACATGTGATCTATTCGTTCCTGTTATTATTATTATCATCATCATCATCATCAACGTTATTTGTTTATCTCTTGTTATCGTCATTATTTTTGTGTTTTGGTTTTTGCTTTCAATAACTGAGATATAATAATTTCTGTTAAAATATCATTAAATAATAACAAAAAAAGAAAGAAAACAACAGCACTGTTTTATGTTTTATAATTGGATGTGTAAGCTAGCTTCTGAAGAAGTAAACAACAAAAAATAGAAAAAATAGATAATCAATAAGACTATAGGGTACTATCTCGATAAAGATGCGTCAGCAGAATAAGAGTATTAACTCAGTTAAACCTACTGCATTGAAAATTGGCGTTTAATTAAACGTATTCAATGTACATAATCTAATAGCGTAAGTAAATACATGATCATCACAATGCATTATACAATTAGTATTATGTTAATGGAACTGATTAATAACAATTAGTCTTAAATTAATCGCTAATCTTGAATTTAAGTATTACGATTTACGATCAACAACTTGATTGTATTTATATCATAGTTTATTCGTTTTCGGAAAATTTGTGCTAGTAATGATCAAAAAATCGTACTGTGTGACGTATGGTTTTTATAAGTATTCATCTGAATTTTTTGTAAATGATTTTCGATCAAGATTATAACTAATTTTTAACCATCTAGTTGTAGGTAACATACTTATATCTGAGATCAATAATTTATGATTTAAACTAAATTTTATTTTCTTCATTTCAATGAGTGTTGGTCACCTGTTCAAAGTCCATGCATTTAAAAATCTTTGAAATGTTTTATTTTACATAACTTTTACTTCTTAAAAAGATTACATATTAAAAACACATTGTATTCATAATTCTTAAAACAATTACTATTAAAATTACAGTTAGACTAAAAATATATTTTGTTAAAAAAATTCTTCATCTGACGAATGTCGCTCTTAGCAACAATAACAGCAAGTCACTATATGGATTAATATTTGTGGTTCTAAATATAGGTATGTACTTAAAATTAAAATGCAGTAGGGTTTGAAATTAATTATACTACACTTATTTACAAGTTATGTTTATTTTTTAATGCTAAGATAATATTATTTATGCTGGACACTACATAACCGGGAATATTATTTAAAATTATTCATTTTAAACTCTTAAGTAAATAAAAAAAATCATACCTTAACACTTTAAAACCGCTTGTCGCCTACTCGCTTAAGAAACCGATACTATAGATCATAGTGCAGCTTTATTTTATTTTTAAGTTGTCGGCATTATTATTGGCATGCATGTTGGAAAATGTTACATTTTCGTTGGTTATGACTTATGTCTATTCATTCCCAATAACTTTCAATTATTTAAATTAAATCTATGAAAAGTAGACAATATTAGTACAATTTCAAAACAGATATCAATCAATATAGTTATGATATTTACTTTAAAAATAAAATAAAAATGTCTTGGTTATATTATTATTTTATTCAGGTTATCAATTTGAAATTTTTTAATCTAAATATTTAAAAACTCAAAACGCCGTTCTCGTGGAAATACTTAAATGGAATTATTATTAATATATTTTTGTATACATATTCTGGTATAAATTTCCGGCCTACGGAAGAATATTACCGTTTCAGGCATATAGACTGACGGCGGTAACCGGTCCGAGACATTATTTCCTGCACTATGCGTACATATTTATATAGCATTGGTATTGCCGACCGCTAAAAAACCGTTGTTGAACGATGTCTGTATATTGATGAGATGTGAATGTGTGGAATCGGATGCATTTTGAAAGGGATACGGTAACGTTCTCTCGTGAACCAAAGTATGTTATTAAATAATGATTACACATAGCTAGAAGATTTTGATAATGTATAATTTATCAAAGATGATAATCGTTATTTGTGTTCAGGAATTATAATCGACATAATTTTATCAATTATTATTTATCAGTTTAGTTTTTATTATCCGTTTTGTTTTTTTGTAGTCAAATTTATTGTGTTGTTTGTTGTTTCCATAGAATAATTTCACTATTGAGTATTTGCAAAATGTGTTTTTTTGTTACTTGTTAGTAATTAACAATATAAATGATAATAAGTACTACTTAATAACATTACAATAGTACCTTATACCTTATATTTTGGAATACTTATTAAATAATATTAATTTACAAATCAATAAAAACATCAAACATATTTGTTTTGGATTTAAAATGGTTTTATATGGTTGTATTATAATGTTTACATTGTTTTATATGCTATAGGGATATGTTAGACAACATATAATGTATCTTAATGGTCAATATATTTTTTATAAAATAAAATTTCTTTAAAATATTATCTATCGTTTCAAATACACTCTAAGGTATAAAAAAAAAAACTATTTTAAGATTTATCTTAATTTTTATACATTAAAAGAAAAAATTTCACGTAATTTAATAAAATCTATTGTATAATATTATATATACAAATTTCAATTTTCGAACAAAAAATTACATTACCACTTTTTAAACAGGCCTTCAAACTCACAACCTTCGGAAAGTGGCTAGCACCCTGTTTAAAGTAATATTATAGCGGCTCGACCAAGTAGTAATATACTAATATATTATGGTGTTAAACCAACATAATATTAATAGCAACAATAGGAAGAATGTAGGTAATACATATTATGCTGTACAGTGTAAAGTTGTCATCTTACATTTGTATTGCATATACAATGACGAAAAGTCATGGATGAGTGGTAGGACAGCACTTGAAACGTCTCTTGACCCCTTTATGGACATGACATTCATATCACCTGTTAGCCGCTGTCGTTCGATGTTATTCTTGTGAGTTGAGGACTATCATATTTTGACTAGACCAAACATTTTTTTTTTTTTATCTAATGTAATAATGTTATACACATTTTATAAAATAATATATAGGTATACAGTTTTGAAATTACTCCATTACCGTTCTTTCGATTACTTCGCGTAGAAACATAGCATGTTAAAGAAAATATCGACATAATATGATACATTGATATGTGCAGTTGTTAAATTATGACTGCATCTACTTGACATGTATAATATGAAATATAACACATGTGTGATGTCATAATTTCGACCTAAAAAATACCTTTTATAACCTACACTTGGATTTTAATGTAATTTTTACAGTCATATTGGTTTATATTACTATAAGATCATATATGATAATAAATAATAATGAAGTATCAGTACGTTTATATTTCACGGTCATCGCGCATTTATATTAAATAATTATTGAAAAATAAAATTAACTGTACATCAACATTTGGTACTTGATTTTATTTTGGCGCATGCATGTAAATACATTTCGATTTCAATGAGTAAAGAATGTTCACTCGATTCTTAAGTAAATTGTCGTAATTGACTAATCGTCTTATAGCAATGTAATATAGCATGTAAAACTTATTATAATCAGACAATTTTTTTCAAATTATAAAGTGTTTATGAATTATTAAAAATGATTAGAATTTAAAAATAATTAAGTCATTTATCTTCAAAATCTTTTATTATATACTTATTATTCTTAATAGATTCCTACCAAAAGTTAAATAACTATTATATAAACTAATCGTTTAAAATTCAATTTAGATAGTAGATACATGTCAATTTTCAAAAAAAGAAGTTCTTGGTTGATAAATAGAAGTTTGTATCACCATGGATTTTCTTAGTACTAGTATAAAAAAATATTTAAAATTTCAACATTCAGAATTTCAATAAATATATTATTAAAGGAAAAATAGGAGTAAACATTTTTGGTGAATTACTCTGTATATACGACAAAGGATAGATCAGTATTTATTCATCCGCTGTGTTTAGTTGCTACTTTAACTAAACTTTAATAAAAATCGACTATTGTGTTCGGGAATAACTATCAATTTAAATTAGTTGTTTTGTGTTGAAAAAGAAAAATGTATACTTATATATAAAAATGTACGCTTTTGCTTACGGAATTAATAATCAAATTTAGTTTAATCGAAAACTTCAGGTGTATATATTGTTATACTTAAATTAAATCTATATTGGTGTAAAATTGAATTAATGAATCGAAAATAATACACATGAGTATTAAAAATGATATGAATAAAAGTTATTATGTATACTAATATACTTTTTATGTTATTTATAAATAGTATATTGAATGTTACAAAATAAAATATCGATTATAGTTTAACCTTTTAAAGTATTTAGTAATATATTGAATCAGTGTAATATTAAAAAATAAAAATTAATTTTTAATTAATGCAGTTAAATTATTTAAGCCGATTCAAATACCTTTAGATGTTACCTATCTTCAATTCTATTAGCATAGTTTCGTGGTGTATTAATTATGGTATGAATGTATGATAATGAATATTCATAAACATTCGGTAATAATTTTTACGTTAAAATAAATTGTAAATTAATTATCTGTGTAATGAATCATTGTAGTCTTGAACGAAAGAACATTGTGAACGGTTTAGGTGAAATATGAGTATTTGACTTAAATCTTATTTTCAGTGCACGTATTAAGGCATATAGCACAAAAACAAAGCTTTATCAAAATCATATTTCTTGAAAATAAACGGCTCTGAATTTCACTGTCCCTATGTATTAAAAACAGTTTACTTCTCTGTGGTAAGATGTAGTCTTGAGTATGCTTCTCTCATCTGACACAACGATTTTGTCTCCCAGAATCATCAATTAGAGTGAGTATAAAATAATTGTCTTAGCTATTTGTCTTTTGCAGAGTTCAATTTTTATACTGGCATACTCATATTATAACATTTTATGTTTAATTATAATAGAAAGATTAGAGAACGTGGAAGAAAAAATAAAAATTTATAAATTCTTATACAATAATTTATTAACTGAAATTTAACAAATATTTGAATGTCCACAAGAATATTTATATTTTTAATTTAAAAAATTTAAATTAAAGTTAAAAAAAAATTAAGTTTTAATATACTTAACTATAATATAATTATTATTGTTATTATATGTATCTGTGATTTATTTATTTTACTATGTATAATACGTAAGATATAGTAAATAGTACACAATTATTGTTATTATTATATTACAAAATTAAACACCAATTATTTACCAATCTACAACTGCTATTTATTATTTATATTATTATATTTTGTAGAATGGAATTTTCTCTGTAAATTAATATTAATATTGAGTATTATGAGATGCAGTGTTCATAAACAATAAAATACTACTTATTGGGTTTTTTATTCGAGTTGGATAAAATTATTTTTGTAGTACTTTTTTTTAGAAAATTAATACTAATACTACTAAGAGTATAGTATAATTTTCATTTAATTTTGTGTATTAATGTTAATACAGTTAATTTTGTATGTTATATGATATATAATATAAGGTCATGAGGACTTTTATCCGAGAACTCAAAAAGATGTCAAGTGGGTTAATGAGAAAAAATATGCAGTAGGTATGTCGCGTGTATCATAATTTATTATATCCAGGAAATTACCTGGAACTTGGTTCGTAAGTACAAGGATTTTAGAACGTTTTCGGATGGGTCTTGTTTATACGAATCAGTATGCTTCGCCACGACTATGGGTTAGCTGCAGGGTCGCCTCTGGTTCTACACACACACACACACACACACGTAGGTACGTACGCATCCACCTGACCCGACTATGAAATATAGTAATCTCGAGTATTAAACGTGCACATATCATCGAGACCGTATATTATTTACTTTATGGCGAAGGCAATGACTCATGAGTCATATGTTAACGCGGCTAAGGACGAGAGGATCGATGTTACCATCATCTCAGTTTTTAGTCACTTCGCTGTTATTGTTGCAAAACACTAAATATTACTATAAATCGACCATGCACAGAACATATTCAGGAAACGATATCCAGTTTCTTAGTTTCTTTTGCACAGTACGTGATATAGCTCGTGTTGTTGTTTTCACTAAAAAACGGCGTTTTCAGAAACTCCACGACGTTATATAAGTCACTCAGTATAATATGTGTGCTATATATTTTATTATAAATCGATGTTCATATCAAATATTCCCCATGTGTAAATGTACATAATAATATCATACGTACACATACACAGTGATATATTCATTAATTCGAAAAGTTTTAAATTTTTTTTAAATATTTCTTTTTTATAATTTGATGTGGTTACAATATTTTTAACTATGTTTTAAGTTTTTACATTTTTGAAATATAACATAGGTATACAGGACATTTTTTTGGAGTACTTCGTTAAATAAAAATATAATTTTAAATGAGTAGTCAGTAATTATCTAATTATAGTTATAGATATTTTATATGTTTAAGTTGTATATAACATAATATTATAATCGATTAGACGCATAGCAGTGTAAATCGATTTTTCTCTAGACCGATATTTCTATTATACATCAATGTTCACATTGCAATTTTTATATTGAATGTAGGGTATCTAACAAAATATCCCAGTAACAAATGTAATAAAATTGATTACTTTTAATCAAAATTATACATAAATAATATTATTTTTAGTTTAATTTACATATAATTAGTTAATGTTTATTCATATCATATTATTATAGTATATGTTTAATAAAGAGGTAAACTCAAAAGAGCAAGTTTTTCGGTTTCATATTTAAATTAACCTAACAGGTAAAATACGTTTTCATAGAACCTTACGTTTATATATATATACAGTAGACGCCGCTTATAAGACTCACTTTGGAACCAGCACAAAGTGAGTCTTATAACCGAATGAATCTTATAGGCGAAGTGGGAAAAAAAATTAATTACGTATTTATAAATTTTATTTTATTACATATTTTGCTTTGATTTTAATACATTAACATATATTACATATTACATACTTTATTATTGAATAAATTTAATAATCCCGATAAAAAAAAACTAAAATTATAATCGTTATAATTATCGTTGCGATAAATGTGAACTTTTATCTGCGATAAAAATTATTATACGTTATAAGGTACCAACAGAAACTAGAAATAATCAACACGAATATTATTTCATTTTTCAAAACCAATTTATTTCTAAATTATAACCAAAAAAGTTTATTTTCTACTATTTATTTTACGAAATTTGAGTCTTATAACCGAAGTGTTGAATCTTAAAACCGATTTTTTTTTAATGTATTTGGATACGTCCGGACCGTTCCAGACGATTTTGAGTCTAATAAGCGACTGAACCTTATATCCGTGAGTCTTATAAGCGGCGTCTACTGTATATACATATTATGTAAGATGACTTCCATTAAGATAGTATTTAATGCCACTGCTGTTAAATTTACAAAAAAACTTATTTATAAATATTTAGTTATATTATAATAATTTAACAAGATACTTTATAATTCATCGCTACCGGAAATTAAAGTTTAAATTACGACTTTTATATGAAAAGCAATTTAAATTTATTTTTACGCATTCATACGTACCTACTTAATAATAATAATAAAAAAAAACAAAGTCAATATTTAAAATAAATCCCATAATTAGGTAATTTCATTTTTTTTTTTTTTTTTTTTTAATGCATAATTCTGGCTCAATTTTCAAACTATATAATTATAGTTTACAAATTTGTAATATGTTACGAAATGAAAATATACGAAAAACTGCTTTTGAATAATTAAGTTTATGCATTTTAAAGTACGATGCACGAAATGAAATTGTTTCCCATTTAACCCTAACTCCGGGCGCTTTCTATCTTATGTTTCTTCTACATTTAACACATATTTAGGTTAAGTCACTACATTCATAACAAAACATTTTCTACTAAAATCGATTTTAATCAACAAACTTACTACCATAGCCACGTTGTAATATTAATTTGGCATAGAAAAAATATTGTTCGCGTGGTATGAAATCGTAACGATAGAATGGTAGCTGAAAAGTGTTATGAGATTAAAAACGAATGTATTAAACATGATGTATTAAATTTAGTATTAGATTGAAAGTGATTAAGATCAATAATGTAATACGCCAAGCTTAAGTTTTATGATTATTAAATAATAAAAACAAGAATTATTTTTCTCTTTTATTCTTTTTGAAGACAAGCTACAATTGTGTTCAAAATTAATATTCGACCCAAAAAGAGATTAAAGTTGCATTAATTAATTTTGACTTATAAAAACCCAAACTACACGTTGTTCTTGTGAACGATATTTCATTTAATTTACATTGATAGTGTTTAAATTATTCGTCGAGAAAATATGAGAAGCGGGAGTTAACTGATCCCTTCGAATATCATAAAAATTGCAATATTTTATTTCACTAGTAATTCGTTACCTAATCATCTAATCCATAACAATATTAGCAGTGTACATTTCAGATTTTAAGTGGTGCGATAATAATGATTTTTTTTGATTGTACAATAATGTGTGTGTGTGTTTTTGTGTATCTATCATCATCTTTCATAAAAGTGCTTAGATTACCAACTTTAATAATTGAATATTTATTCCGGTAGGAAAGTAAATTTTGTAGTATTTGGGAAATAGATCAAAAGTTAAAAGTTTCCAGTACTTTTCTCGATGATAGGAAAAAAATAGGTGTCAAGTGGACCATTGTAATGGATGTGTTTTATTTGAGTTCAATGATATATTATCATTGTGTACGAAAAACTATTGGGAGCGAAGACGTTCTGTCGGCTTACATCGCAAATACATTTTATGTTGTGTTTTTTGATATTTTTACTAAAGTAATTAATTTTACTATTAATATTTCTGTAGGTTGATTTAATTTATGCCGAAATAATTGTATTTATTATATTATTAGTATTAAATCATTGTAATAGTATACATTTATACCTTATTAATTATTATATCATTGTTATTAACTTTTGAATTAATGCCATCTTATATCGTAAGACAGTGTTAGATTTAAAAATAGGTTCACGTAGTATAAATATAAATTATTTTAAATTAATCTGTATATTTTGAAAATGGAATTGTATATAGTGAAATTCAATATAATAATTATATATTTATAGGTTGTAAGCCCTCGCAAATAACGTTTTTGAATTAAAATTAAATAATTGACATTATTATTCATCATTAAAAATGGTGTAATTTTACACAATTCAGCTTGAGAATCATCAATATTGTATTAAATTTTCAAACCTTAACTATAAAAACCGAAAAATTGCTCACATATATTATTATATTTTTTTACACGGAATGGCATTTTTAAGGTATTTATGTAGATTAATATTTTAGGGTATTACCTATTTTATACCATTATGAACCTATTTATATCGTTCTACGGTTAAGGTTTTATTGACTCAAAAGCTTATAAAAATTATAAATAACATAAATCTATATTATTATAGTCAATAATAATATAATAAATTCGAGTTTTCCAGCTAAGTGTATATTAATCTACCGTAACACTAATAGTAAAATTAATATTATTAACATCAAAAAATTTATGGTCATGAAATATATTTTGTAATATAATAGGCTAACCGTTTATTTTCACTCAGAATCTTTATTCGTATGTAAAGATATATTATTGATTTTCGATTTTTTACTTATGTTATAGTGATTTACTCAATGTTGAGGCACACTTGACACTTCCTGATTATCTACTTTCCTCCTTTTATAATATATATATGTGTATAAATATTATATGTTTTAATAGTTTTTCAATGAACGATGATGTACTTTTTAATTTTTTACACCTTGTAAAAACGTGTACTAAATCATAGTAATTAATTATTATTATTTGAGGGAGAAAAAGAGAGAATGCGAGATATAATGTTATTAACGGCAGCTGCCACACGTTGGAGCGTACATGATATTAGTACTATATTCAATAAACGTACATAGGCACATACTACATATCACACCAAAAAAAGTGATTATAAAAGGTACCTATTGCCTTATTTATAATTAATTCAAGAAAATTTGGTTTAACACAAGTCGTAATCTTGTAATTCACGTACTGAAATTATTGAAATGTCGTGCATGTTAATCACGAAATAGAATAAAGTGAAAAGATTAATACATGCTAAATAGAAAAAATATCAATGTTTTTATAGTATTTAACGACAGACAAATAACAAAGTACGTAATTTTGAAGTATATTTTTTGACGCTTAAAAACAGGGATCTTGCAAGGAATAATATTTGTTGACATAAATAATATGTATACGTTTAAAATACAAATTAAGTTGTTATGATCATATTAAAAATTCAAACGTTTTAAAACTTGGCTCTTAGAAAACTAATGTATGAACTTCTCTAAGTGCTATATCATATTATACAACATACTGGCTTATAACTTAAATTCATAAACGATGAAAGAAAAATCTTTTATAAAAGATTCCATAACCGATTAAATAATCATCCAAATTCACTAATTAAAAATTTGGGCACTCCCACGGTACCTGGCAATTCTCCGAGACTTAACTGAAAGTGTTATTAATGGGTGGCTTCTTTCTTCAACATTTTTTTCGTGACTAGGTAATTATAACTTAATTGCGTATAATTATTATGTATTTTGATTCAGATTGTATATAACTTGTAAATAATAATAATAAAAAAAAAAAAATTATAATATTATTGTATGTAAAATAAAACAAATAGAATCTATAATGTCATATATTTTGATAACGTTTAGAATATTATTTACTTACATTAATTATATAAATAAAACGGTAAGCTTACTATAATAATTTCGTACTTAGATAGATTATTAACCGTTATCAAAGGTTAAAACTAAACAGCAGTGTTTAATGGATCGCTTAAATTTGTTCGGAAATGTGTAAAATTCTCATGATAATATTATGTTATGGCGTGTATTATAATACTGGAATTAATCACATTGCCGGTATAACATAATACTATTTTCACTCATTTATGCGGAATTACCCTTATACTGACTCATGATTAATTGCATTGCATGCCTTATCGAAATACTGCATAATTTGGCCGTATAACCATATAAATGTATTTATTATTTTTATGTTTACAATAGCTGAATACTCGTTCGTGGGGAAAAAATCGTGAAATTATTAAACTGCTTCTTCGCCAAAAAAAACTGGTACGTTCAAATACTACGTATCCCCTCGTTCCCCTTTCAGTATTACTAGTGTTGTTAAAACTGTCGTCTTTTATTTATGCTTTTAAATGAACCTGTCCGCTTGGGATGGTATATGGGACAGAGAACTTTTCTACCACGCACACGAGTTATGAATATGTCATAATCATGATTATAATAAGCTTCTGCGATAATAAACCAACTGGTGTAGCCATCACCGCTGCAGTGCGAAGTTTCAAAGTTTGTTCGTATTCTTCCGTCGCCGTAATCGTGTATCCTCTGTCCTTATCAGTACGAACGTCAGTCGCTGTATTAAGTATAATTGTGCCAAACCAAATACACGTCTATTGTGTGTGCACTTGCATATAAATGTGATTCATTTAGTGAGTGAAATAATATTACTTAACTACCTAATAATGTGATTTCGTTGATATATAGAGTGATTCGTCAAGTATTCTCTTCACAATTTTTTATTCAACTATGAATTTATTCGAATTTTGATTTTCGAAATTTTTAAATATACTTAGAAACCATTTTTTTTTTTTTTGAGTTCTTGTGATTTTACTACTTAAAGAGTATCCAGAGGTGGTATAAACTTTAATCTTTCAAATGAGATCCCCATTTTTTTTTAAAAATTATTTAGTAGATTATTTTTCTGAATATTTCGACTTATCAAAACATATTATCATATCATAGATTTACTATCTTTACTCTTAGTCAAATAGTTCGTTCAAATTTCAAAAAATTTCGAATTTGATACGTCAAAATATTTAGAAAAATTATTTATTTAATAATTTATAGTGAAAAAGGGGGGGGTTGTCATTTGAAAAATAGAAACTTGTTTCACCACTGGGCACTACTCAAATAATAAGTACCTACATAAAACTTCAAGAATCTCAAAATGTGGCCTTAAAGTACACATTTTTAAGAATTCAAAAAAAAATCATATTTTGAATTTATTTATTAGAAAAAAAGGTATGTTAATGTACATTATATGTACATAATATAATACAGCATTGCTACCATATGAGGTTATGTATAGCTCTTCTGTTGTATCGTCGTTGCCGAGATAATTCTAATATTTTCAGTTTGACATCACTAAAGCCAGACATTATTGCTGCGCTTATCATGTGTATTTTCTTTATTACTGCCCGTGAGATACTGATCATAGTTTGTGTTCACTCATCTCATATGATATTTAATTTTATTAATTTTGATTATTGATTATTATTATTATTACAGTTAAGCTGTCCTTGAAGAAACGTTGTTTCTTGTTATACTATATTTTTTTTTATAATTATTCACAATACATTTGTTCATTGTGGCATATTTATTATTGCTCTCATTATTTGATATTTTAATTGTAAAATCAACTGTTCAACAACGGAGTGAATTTCGTAATGGATCGTTCATTTGCAGGAGCTACGTTGTCATAGAACGTTACTCCATCATAAACATGTTTTGTTTAAACACATAGTAAGTAATATTATTAAAGATACACTTATAACATGACACATAATAATACAATAATACATTAGTTTATTCAAATAAATAATATTACTGTTATTATTAAAAATATAAATTTTAATATTTCATACTAAAAGGTCATGAGTTTTTATTTATGGGTATAAGAAATCAATCAGACTTGGTATGACATCAATTGCTTAATAGACAATGATATAAGTAGATAAGCACTTAATACGTGTTTTGTAAATTATTATTTATGTAAGTTAGTAAACCTGTTACTATAATATAATGTGTGTGTTATGGAATACTTATCTATATATATATCGTAACAATATTATAATAGATTGCAATCTATACTTAACTGTAGATTAGTGTATATCACGCAAATGCTAGATTTTATATAAAAATATTTCTTAATATTATAATAAAAAGGTAGATATGTTTTAATAGTTTATTTATAAATATCAGTTATTGTTTTAAAATATAGTTCGTTAGATTAAATTAATCTATTGATTTTATTTTATTTTATTCTTAAATATTTAACTAAGAAATAATGATAAGTTAATATTATTATTTAAATTATAAATAAGTTATTAAAAAATAAAAACAAATAAGTAAATTAATGCGTAATGGCTTCGACACTTTTAAGTTTATAGATTTTATCAACAGATCTTATAATATAAGCTCAGAGTAAAACCACATATATTTTTTATGAGTAAAGTTTAAATGTTATTTTTGGATGTTCAAAAGTATAAAAATAATTTCTCTTCTAAATTTTTAATTTTTTTGTTGGTAATTAAAAAATATTAAAAATTTAGAAATTTAAAACATTCTATTATTCTGACATTTTTATCATTTTTAGACTATGTTATGGTTATTTATAGACATTTGAAACTTCTGAATCACTGGATTTTTCTATTCCTCGTAATCAATGGAGCTTTTAAACTTGCCTGTAAGAAGTTTTACTCTAGAGTTTTGATTCTTACATTTTTGTGAGAGAATAAAATCGACTCTGATGTCTATACTGTAAGGTTATAGTGGTGTACGTGTATAACGACATGATTTTATTTGAACCGTTGATTTATAATAATTATTTTATTGTGGTATAATACGATTGAAACACGCGTATCTACTTTTTACTGCCCATCAAACACATTTCGTAACTTTATATTATATAACCACAAAACTTTATAATCTCAGTTTCAAACTCGGTATCAGATAGGCCAACTATAATAATTTTCACTGACAAAATTCTGTAAATGCACATTGTATGTCTAATTTGGTTGTTTAAAACATCGAGCGAGAAACGTCCAGCAGATTCTAGTATTTGTTCTGTCGATCGAAATCTATTATTTATCGATTTATTAAAAATAAATAGGTCTGTACAGGACTGCTAAATTTCGGGTGACATCGCAATTTTTCCCATTCGCGTTTTGACGGACAATCAATAACAATAAAAAAATAGTTTGAAATTGACATGGGTCCTTCAAAAAAATATCACTGTAGGCGAAACTGTAAGCCATATTATTACTATTATTATTATCGTGTAATGTTATGTTATAACGCGTCGATATATTTCTGGCACCTTTTCAAGAGGCTTTAAATATACTGTAGGTGAGAGAGATACGCCACCCGTAGCAGTGGATTAAAGATTATTATTAACGTCCATTCAAATTCACTAGTTATATTGTTTGGCTGATCACGAGGAGTGAACCTCGGGTGTACATGATAATTCACCAATCAGAAATCGTACAATTTTTAACTCACAGTTTTTTTATCCCAAAAAAATATATTTAAAAATTTATTATTTTTCTTTTTTAACTTTTTTTTTATACAGATACATAAATAATAATGAAGTATTCTATATATAGTATATAATAGAGTCATTTATTAGTATATATTATATTATGTACTATGTAGGTCATTAATAATGATAAATTATGCTTATTCAATACCAATAATAAAACGTATACACATTATATTATTATATATTATACATAAATTGTAATTGATGAATTTCTTTTTTAACTTTAGTTTCAATAAATACTTTTTTTACTTACACACATACTTTATCAAAATAATAATATTATAAAAATAATATTAGATAATCAGTTATAAAAATAAAAATATTTATAATATATGTAAAAGCCTATATAATTTGAAAAACGTTTTACTACAAAATGGTTGGTACTGATGCCGATAAATAATTATTTAATCATATTTCTGAGCAGAAACTTGTGAAAAGTGTGCATTTGTGTTGCACCGGCCAACCAATTCTAAAAATTGTTATTTATATTAAACGATAGGCTGCAGGTACTCACTATATTTGAGTGGTTTATTTCTAATTTATTATATTTTTTATAACATTTATAGTTCATAGTTAGTTTATCTATTAACATTGGAGTGATCATCATTGATATAAATTATAATATAGTGATTTTTCTTTTCGATTTAAAATACATCTGTATGAATTAATCATGTCTATTGTCTTATTTTTTTAAAACTTTTTCGTAGTTATCCTTACATTTTGAATAAACGCAAGAATAAATTATTAAAAAAAGTATATACTACTGATTTTCAAACAAAAGTTTGAGTAGCTGGAAAATACAGTTGAAGTATTTATTTTATTTTTTTTTACTACTATTTTTTGTTAAGCATCAATCTTGCATCAAGCTAATGGTTTATTAATTATTATAATTATTTGAAAGGTACATTATGAGTAAAAAGCATGCTTAATTCAACATTGATTTCAATAGTTTATCCCTCATTTTTTTTCTTCAGAAAAACGATTAAATGGTTATTTTTAATAAACCATTTGTATCTCTTAGAAGATTTTTGTACGAAAAAAGAAGGTATTTTCAATAATATTTATGAAAATTACTATCAGTGAGAATTTTTAAAATACAAATATAGTGTCTTTAAATAATTAGAAAATACTGTTTTTATAAATCATTGAGTAGGCAAGTGTACTCAGATTAAGATACATTTTTTTACTTATGTATACATGATATAGTATATATATATATATATATACATTTATTTTAAATATAACATAAAATTAAAATATATAAGCAAATTCACATTAAAAATACTACCCCATTTATTTTTAATGTAGCATAAACATTCTATACAATTACTCCCATTATACTTATATATGTCTTTAATCTATTTCTTCCATTTTACGATGCATTTTTTAAAAGCATTTAGGAAAAAACAATATGAATAAAATCATTTATGCCACCTTAATTCTCGTTAACGTCATATTACATTAATTCTCAAAACATATTTTGTTATCAATTATTAAATTTATTTCAACGATTTTTTGACTTAGAATTAATAGTAAATTTCAAATGTAGTGAATTCGATGCCTTTATCTTTAAGGATATCTTATAATTTATTTATACATATTATGGCTATAAGCAGTTTGTTTTTTTTTTTTGACATAGTAGGCTGAACATTTTGTACTTAAAATATCGTATAGACTTATAATTCATTAATTATAACTATATCAGTATTTTTAACTCAAAATTCGAGGAAATAACGACGTACAATATATCGTTGCGAATGAGTTAGAAGTAGATATAATTGATTAAAAATAAATCTAAACGGTTTGAATATTTCATTGTACATGGAAGATGATATGAACAAAATAATATTAATAATAATATAAGTAATCATAAAAAGTTTTAAGTCCTCTTCTTGCCTTTAATACAAAATAATAAAATTCGTTTTTTTTCTGAACTGTTGATCATAAAGTATTGATTTATTTTATATGCTTAACTAATAATTTTATTTTGATTTTAGTTAAAATATTTAATGATTAGGTTTTGTAAGTTTAAGAAAAACAGTTGATGTATTGATGAAAGTTATAATAATAATATATATAATATATATTTTTAAAACTGATTTGTACATTAAAACTTCGTATTTGAATAAAAATATTATTTTTTAAGTTTGTAAATGACAATAGCAATTAGTAAAATATCATCAATGAGACGTTTATGATATGAATACATTGCATGCTCATATTTTTTTTCTTTTCATAATAAATAGATTAAATCAAAATTTGAATAAAATATGCATTATTAAGGGATTAAAAGTGGAGAGTGCTAGGTGAATCACTATATATATATATATAATAACTCATTTTTTTTAAATTTTAGAGCTAAGAAAACTGTATTACACATAAGTATTATAATTTTAGTTACTATATTTCTTATTGCAATTATTTTTTGATAGCAAAAAAGTTTTAAATGCCTTATAAAGTTTTATAATTTGATTTTATATCTTATTAGTACAATGAATAGGTTATTATTATTTTTTTTTTTTTTAATATTTATAGCTTCTACACTAGGCGTATGAAAAACTATAGATATTAGATATAAATATTAAAGAATTAGAAAATGGTGTTTTTAATAGTTTTTAAAATAATTTTTAAATAAAATAATTATATTGGTTTCACAACACATAGATTTGTCAACATATGATTTTAATATTCTGTAATTTTTTATTATTATTATCAAAACTATTTTTAACCCATCGTTAATATTTAAAACCCACCGTTTTCTTAATTCTTAATTATATTATTAAATTTGTAGTTTCAGCAGTTATTGGTGGTTACCAACTCATATAACAAGTTGAATATATTAATATAGGTATGAACTATGAGTGTACAATGCACAGTTATTATAAAAAATATTTCAGAGATATATAATTTTTCATATTGTTTTTTAGACAAGTCATCTAAACGTTCTACAGAATGATTTGTTCTTTTTTATTTTGTACATCCATCAAAGACTGCTTTTGATGTTCAGATCTAACAGTAGTATCAACAGCCATATGAGAATTCCTACTACTATTTTGAGACTGCTATTATGTTTAGACTTCACTGAGAGAATTCACGGTGAACCAATATTGGTCGTCTCCAGGACGAAGTTGAATGATGTTTGCTGCGAGTTTTTTTACACCACTAACTGTCAGCGTATGATGAAAAAACAAGTAAAAGAAAAAACTCAATAACGATTCAGTGACTATAACTGTTGTAGCATAATATACTATATGCACTGTTGAGACTTGAGAGACAAGAAAATACAAAATTACGTATATTTATTTTAAATATATTTTGTATTATGCTAACGGTCGTTGGTTTGTCGATGCTTTTACAATTGTAAATGGGTACTTACTGTGGCACACGCAATCGTTGAGAAAATCGACTTCGAACATTTTTTTCTCCTTTTATTTTTCTGGCGAATTACCTCCACCTAAATCGTGACGGATGAACGAGTTTGTGTTTGTGCCAAAAATGCAATCTATCTACAACATCTAATGCGGGTTACGTATACGCACGCGTATACCGGTATCCTTCATGTCAATTTTCAAATTAATATTAAATCATTTAATCATTTACATTGCCCGGTCCTTTAAACCAAAGCATGTAATTCACTTAAAAATATATAATATTTTAAAAAGGCCGCTGTTAGAGAGTGAGAAGGAGTAATATATTATTTTTGAAATTGGATTTTTTTTATTTCAATCATTTTACCGCCGTGATGACAGCCGTTTTTCTACACGGAGAACTTTGTTTCCGTCAGGTATAATAAACTATATATCTATATATTATACACACATATACATATATATTAATTTAATCTGAGTCTGATTTTAAAGGTACGGAAAAGGACGTTATCGTACTTAACGTAGGTATACGTTAACGTCAATGTCAATGTATTTATTTAATATGTTTGATGTCGGCGGCGATGTACGACGTGGAACTTATTTTTTTTTTTTTGTTAAATATTAATATAATATCTTCCTTTGTCGTATAAAAATAACGACAGTGCAACTATTTTTAAATTCAATTTTTCAAATAAAATTTTAAAAGTAGCAACATTTGAATCTTATAACTTTTTTTGAAAGTAACAAATAGTGACTATAAGAGAAAAAGGTGAATCATTTCTATATTTATAATTTAAGTAGGTCATTGCACTGTATAAAAATGTACAATATATGTTGATATTAATAGTTACTCAGGCTTTGCATCTGCCTGAAAAATCCAATACCATCATCATGATCTCGATAAACGTTGTAATTTTAGGCATATTTTTATTTATTGCTCATTATTATACCTATATAGAATAATAGATACAAACATTAATGACATGAACACTAATGAATTTTAAAGTCGATGAACAATTTATTTTGAAGCTTTTATGTAAAATTTTAAATTTACATGTTTTTATCATAATTTTGGTTTTTATACTTCATAAAAATGTATAAGTTGTTTCTCTTTTATAATAGTTATATACTGCATTTTAAATTAAGATTGGGTTTTAACAAGTAGGTATATATTTATACTCTATATAAAATAAAGTTAAACTAAGGCGGTGACCAGTTTTCGTCCGGTTTAGTCAAATTTTACTGATCGATTAAATCGGTATTCATCGATTCTCATACTTTTTTTTTTTTTTTGAAAATCGGTAGTGGCAGAAAATTTGTGTTACTGTCTAAAAATGTTTACTGATTATTTTAATAAAATACAATCGAAGAGGTGGTTACCATAGAATCACAATTAAATAATTAACAAAGTATAATAATATTTCTAAAATTGTGGTTTGAATAATAAAGTGTCGCTCCCGAGCGTGTTAGCCACACCCATTGCCGTTGCTGTGCACAGAAGCCCGCTACCCCAAGTTACTTTTAAATGGTAAGATCTTGTAACATTCAAATAATTACTAAATTTAAATTGAATATACTTTTTTTTTTTAAATACATATTCGATTTGATGATTTAAATTAATTAAATAGAATTGTATCTATTAGATTATATTGTTTTTTCTTTGTAGTAATTTGTTGAGCAATATTTACTTTATTAATTATATTTACATAATAAATACGTATGTATATTTTTAATAACAGTATATTGCAGAATCTATTGTAAGTGCTAAGTAAATAACTGGAAGTACAAATGACTCTAAAAAAATAATCAACAGCTAGCTTTTGAATCATTTTTAATTAAAGTTAAAAAAAAAAAAAATACTACATGAGCGCAAACAACATAATATATAATGTTTACCTTTTAAAAAACTTGAATCAGTTTCAGATTTTGATCTCTACTCTTTGAATTTCGCATAACTTTTTATTTATTAAATTTACATTAGTAGCTAGTGTTTTAAAGTTGGCTCATATTATATTAATTGATCCGATTTGATTAAATGTATACATATATAGGTATACTGTATGAAATATATTATAGTATATTTTTTGGTTGTTCTTCATTTTTAAGGTAATAAATACAAACAATAAATATTTATTCATTTTTCTATCATGCATTGTTAACATAAAATAGCACATAAAATTAATGAGAATTTAATTTTAATAATAGGTATAGATATAAACTATGAAGCATACATTAATTTAAAGTATAATGTTGAAATGGCCTTGTTAAGTTTTGAAAAAATTAAGGTTCCAAAAGTGATGACTGATGATGGTTTTTCGTTCTCTCTTTAAACCATGTCGCCTATTTTATGTATATATTTATTATAATGGATATATACACTGATAAATAACGCGCATATACATATGCTGCTATGAGTACTATGTTAGTATATAGTAGTAGTAGTAATAGTAGTAGTAGTAGTAGTAGTAATAGTATATGACATATGATTTTGATTAGACTAATCGAAAATTGTATTTATGTCCTCAACGATGAGACATTTACTACAACTATTGTAACAAATGACATCATTTTGAAAATGAATAGATAGTATTATAAAAGTTTTTTTGAATCAGTGTAAGAGACCGATAATATAGTGAATTACATACTTAACATATAAAATTAAAGAAATACCAAATACTTATTACTGCCGTTTTAGATAACTATTAATTTTAATTTAAAATAGTTCTAAATATTAACTATAAGATTTAACAGTTTAAAAAAAAGTAGTTCTTACTTTTAAAAAAATATATATATTCTGCCGGTGTATTTATAGTGTTTTTAAATTTTACCTATGTGTACAATAAATTGTAACTTAATTATAGTAAAATAAAGTCATGCAGACTATGATTTAGTGCTCACTATATATTTATAGGAAAGTTAAGTCTCGATGGCTGAATGAAAGAGTATTCTAGATTTAATTAATTAATGCCACTAACAGTATATAGCATTAACTAATTAAAATAAGTAAGTAAAAAAGAAAAAAATGATAATTATAAAAAACGTGAATATGAATTGTATAAAAACTAATGATACAACATATATATATAATAAAATAAAATAGATATTTCAAAATGTGCATTTATTTTACTATGCAGTAGGTAATATTATATTTTAGTCTAGTATAATTACTAACTGTGATAATACGGTTTTAAAAAAAAAATTTTTATTATTCTAAAGTATTATTCTGTAGAATAGCATAAGTACCTCATAATATAATTTTATTGATGTATTTGCCTCGTATAAATAAATAAAATCAATACATTTTTTTCATGAAAAAAAAAGATTATGTTATATCGATTTATTTACGTATTTATGACTTATAAATTTTAATTGGGGCAATTACAATTGATTTTTGTTTTTGTTTAAAAAAGATTGTAAGATTATGACTTATGAGTATTTTGAACTAAAAACACGTTTTACGTTTTATTTTTTGTTTTAATAATATGCAATCGGCCCGGTTAACCGTTCGTGCCTAATATCATTATTATAAATTATAATACGCGGTCAAAATGCAATGTTTTTTTTTTAATTACTATGCTACATAAAATGTTCATTAAATGTACCACTCAAGTGTTTGGGGGCGAATTCAGTACCTACTCGAGCGTGTGTGTATATGATCTGAAAAATACGCCCGCTGCAGTGCACATTATAGTATATATAATTTACTACCTAGGATTAAGCCATCATGATATTTAATAGCTGCAGTTACCGATGTCGCATCGAGCTTTTGCGCACATCCAAGGTCTGGTTTCGTAGGAACCTATTGTTTTTGCTGTCATGGCCGACTGGCGACACGCCTCTTATTATTATTGTTTTTTTTCCTAATGTGCGACGCAACTAAGTTATAAATCACTGACGGTTAGCGAAAACCGGTATGTTCGAACAGCCGTTGTTCTCCTGTATAAAAATGCCGTTTCGTAGTTAATTCAAACGGATTTTTACTGAATATCCTGCTCAAACTCGCGATATTCTACACACAAGCATATACACACTGAATTTCTATATATGCGAAAGTCCCACCCCATCACTCTCAACATGCGTGTTCACACATAAACAAAAGACTAATGGACGTTCGCATTTTATGTGTGACGTGGGAGCCATTTCAAATGGAGTAAGTACGATTATGGCGACGGATGTGTATATATGTGCGTGGTATAGAGGACGAGGGCGACGACAATAACGAATACGGCAGTTTAACGGAATCGGTAAAAAAAAATTAATTAATTTTATTCAATGAAAAAATAAGTTAATAAGGAACAACCCCGACAATAATATTATGTACAGCATAAAAATATGCAATATATAATGGTTAAAATAAAAATTTTAACTGTGCGATGTGTTCGTTTTCCAAAATAAAACATTTTTTTTAGTTAAATACGGTGACTTTTTTTTTAACGCGTAAGTACTGAGAATTATTTTATATACCTAACATAATAATAGTTTAAGTAATTTAAAACCTTATAGACTTCATGTATAATTTTAATTATTGCGATATAGCCTTGACCCTTTTTATTAATTAATGAACATAATTTGTATTTCATTTAATTTGGTTATTTAATTATTTCAACTTAAAAAAAAAAAAAAAAAGAAAAATTATTATAAGAGTTAATATGAATCGGTTTATGGTGTAAGTGATAAAATTGAAATTTAACACTGAATCTTGTATTAATGATTCATTTGAATGACATATTTTGTTGTATTTAAGAAAAAAAAACTAGCTAATAAAATTTAACAGGAAATTTGAATTTAAATTTTTTACTTTACAATTTGGAAAACAAGAACTTGTAGTTTATCTCTAATAAATAAAATATATAAAACTGTATATTAACTTACTATCAACTTACGAACAATTTTTCATTTTATTTGATTACTGCACAAGATATGTTTTTTTGAAATTCAAATTAAATTCCAAAACGTTATTTTTAATTTTAGAAAGCAATTTATGTGTCATACTTTCATAAGTTATAACATTATTGCAGAGACCTTATAATGATTCATGATCAATGTTGATTTGTAATGTACCTAAACGCAGAGCATAGTTCATGTTAAATGTGTAAATTGTCGATTTAAATGTAAAAAAAATACCTAAAGGGAAATGAATTTCTTCTTGGTGTATAAAAAAAAAAAGTTCCAAGCATAACAAATAACTAATACATGAAAGGTAAAAAATACGTTCGTATATAAAAAAAAAAATAAACTTGACCATTTGTCACCACATACAGCTATAATTTATAATTTTTAGTAACACTTATTCATACTGGTTTAAAGAAAATGTATTTGTGTGTGTGTGTGTGTGTGTGCTTATATATTATGCATTAGTATAGTTTTTCACTCGTCTCGTTCTTCTTTTGACACAAATGTCTAGCAATACGTAAATATAATTTTTTAAGTAAGATATTGATATTTTATAAATTTTTGACATTTGGGGGTGCTATATTTATTCATATTGTTGCATTTATTATTTTCACTTATGTAAATTACATTTAATACGCGAATTATACGTGGATATGACATTTAAATAAAAATGAAAAACATCGTGTGATTATTTTATACTGCTATAAATACATTATTTTAATTAAATTAAAATAATTTGAGAGCACCTAGAATTAGTATGAGAATTCAACAATGGTTATATGAGCTATATTACAAATTTGGTGTGTTTCATGAATATTTTACTGTGATGAAACTATATATAGTTTTATTCTTGAGATTTTATGTGTACGAGACATGTATTGGTTTTTCAATGGTGTGTATTTTTTTCGTTTAGAAAATATATTTTAGTGCATTAAAAACGTTTCATACAATACCTTTATAAATTGAAAATTGAAAAAAGATTGTACTTTATCACGTCTTATCATGAAAAATATTAAAAAAATATCAATGAACAAATTTAAGTGAACCAAATATTAATTATGTTTAGTGCTACTTGAAATGTTTTTACGAATTTAATCAATTTAGTGTAATAATAATAATTTATTTCAGTACTTCTAGTATACGACCTGTGAGTGAGTGACAAGAATTTATGAGTTGATATAATTTAGACTTATACCAGAACTTTATTTATTATTGATTTAAAATTAAATTATAGTAAAAAATTAGTAGGTACCACTTGGCCATAAAATATGATTATCAGAATATATTTGCACACGGGTTTGTAATTTGTATTATACATTTTAGGCGTGGGTGGTTAATCTTTACTAAACTTTTAATATTTATATATTGGTCTCATGAAATGAACAATGACATCATTGCATATAAATATTGTTTCATACTCATACCTAAAATATTATTTTTTGAAATGTGCTTATATAGTATAAATGGTTTTATTATTATTATTATTATTATTATTATTATTATTATTGTTATTATTTTGGTAACTTACGTAAGAAATATTTAAACTAAAACATATAATGAAAAAAAAAAAAGCAAATAAATTAAAATAGATGAACTTTTTAGAAAGTTTGGGAAATATAGACGTCGAAGAGTTGGCAGTTCAAATGTTATTTGTTCGAATCAAACTTAATACATTCGTAAGTACTTTTGTCTTCTGTTCGCGCGTGCAATACATTCCAGAAGTTTAATAATAATTGCCGTCGTCAGTATAGCTATACAAGTTAACAAAGTGAGTATAAATATCCCTTACTGGTACGTGGGTGACAATACTAATAAGAAAAAAATCTTTATGAGATGAACGAAGACGGTAATGTGTAACGGATCGAATGGAATATAAAAAAAAAATTAATCCGATCACGTCAAGGCGGCCGATTTGGCGACGGAGTAAAATTGCTTAACGGTGGAATGGGATCGAATCAGACGTATGACCTTTCTTTTTTTTATTTCTCATTCTTTCACTCTTTATTTGTTTAGCTGGAGAATGAAAATTCTTCACAATTCACGTACAAACACGAAAACACACTATAGGTAGTAATTATGGTCGTGTCCAAATTTATCTGTCCATATCTACAGAATACAGATAACTATATTTTTAAAATATCTCATATACGTAGACGTATCTTACAAAAGAGCGCAAGTCGTAGTGTTATACGTTGGTTGTAGTCGTCGTGGAAAATGGTGCAGCTTACCCGTGACTGTGACGGTGACAAAAAAAAAACAGTGCTGTGGCATGAATAATTTCAATATCCGCATGCGCTTGCGTGTTCGCCTACGCGGAAAAAACGATCTACCGTCGCCAAATTTCGCGTGTAACATTAACATTAGTAGTGTGCCCTGACGGTATTACTTTTCCCACTCGCGCAGACCCATGTTCAATAAATACAAAACTCTGGCCACACACACACGCGCGCGCGACAGAGAACTGTATAGACAGACCGCCAAACATGTACGCTATTTGATGCTAAGTGATTTTCGGTGTAATCGGCGAATGGTGTGTTACACTGTGTCATATAATATTATAACTTATGATCTTAATTAATCATATCTATTTAGAAATCTGGGTAGACGTTCTACACGCCACTGATTGGCGATTACTTGCACACTGGCGTATCAGAATTTATGTTAATAGAGAAAACAGACGAATGCACAAAAAAATTAACTATAATTGAAGAAAAAAAAAATGACAACCTCGGTTAGTTTTTTCAAATACCAAATAATAAATGTATAGTCTAAATCAGTAAATAGAACTCCGTTTTTGTTAGCCGAGCGTTTAGAAAAAAAGGATTAGGATTTAATGTAGTACGAACGGCAGTGTAGTGCGATATTTTATCGCTCACCGGACGGAAAAACCCCTTTGGGATAACCACGGTTACGACAGGAGTACGTATCTAGTGAAAAGTGATGTAGAAGATAAGTCGAACTGATAGTTATAATTGCTTCGTTTTGGCCAATTGATAGGGAGAGACGGCAAACAATATGTTTGAAAGTTAGGATGTTATAGATTAGATGAAGAAGATAAACTGCGATCATAGTATGTATACGAAATCGACCCCGTTAAATTAAAGACTCTGCAGTTATAAATTATGTAAAATATTTAATGTATTATATAATTTTACATTAGAACTTTATTTTAATTGAATTTATAAAATTCAGTATCCCTTTCCTTTTTACTTACTCCTTATGTTTTAGCTTTAAATAGTTATAATTTTATCAACATTAATGATAAATATTTTTTTCAACTCTTGATGCTTAAACGTTTAAATATTCATACAAATATTTTAATTCAGATAACACATTTTAAAAATAGTTCATCACGAAAAAACTTGTAAAAAAAAGATTTGTTTTCAAAAGTTCAAATGTAACACGAACTCTAGTTCTTTGGCTACTATTTAGATTATACAATAACACGCAGACCGATTGATATATTACAACAATGAATAGTGTTTTACAATTAAAAACAATATCTCTTGCAATATACCGATGATCAGAAAGGCGTGTTAACGTGATATGCCGTATATTGCATTTTTATACTCATTTCGGATTTAAATGTTTCATTATTATCAAAATAAAAAAACCAATCACTTCGTCGGGACACGCTATACGCTAATTGGAACTTTTCGTTTTCTTTTTTTTTTTATAGTATTAAATGTTTTTTCGTCTAATTATTAATTAATAAATAATTTTAATTATTTCAATTGAAATTTGATTAACTGGTGTTTGTTTATAAAAGCTGTATGCTGCTTATAATGTTATTAAATACATTAATAAATTCTAAGTAGCCAATATTAAATAATACACCATATCATAAAATATCAAACGGTTTTTACTATAGTTCTTAAACGTATTATAATGTCACTAATTTGTGGCTTAAGAGATTATATAATATATAGTTGTGACTTGTGTTTCAACTGTATTATATAAATTTACAAAGTAACTTCTATAATGTATGTCAACGGTTTATCTTTGTTTCGCGCAATAAAAACGACGTCGAATTATCCAAATCGTGTTTAAATGGCATATACAATGCAGTATTTGTATCATTTTATATATACAGTACAATAATAGTGATGAGACCAGTAGTTACTAGCAGATATAAATTGAACGACGACTGGAAAGTGCTAGACCGAGTCGGAGGAAATTGCCTATCGCATCTATGGAGTTTTTGCTAAGATAAACAACATCAGTATGCAGCATCGCAGGGACGATCATATCATCAATATGACCACTATTATAGTGGCCCACTCTACACTTAATGTACATCAGAGCGGTACTTACTTTCCTACATTAATGTTATTACAAACCATAGTTAACCTTGTAAACTTAGAATGAAATTAATCAAGTTCAATATATATTTAATGTTCTTTTAACCTGTAACGTAAAATTATACTCGTATCTCCTAATTATATACCTATATGATGCTAACGTGGTTTCCTTTCATGGGTCGGAAGTTCAAAATGAAAAATATTTCATACTGCCTATACATGACTCTGTGTTAATTGACGTACATTTGTATGAATGCAGGCCCAGATTAAAGTTTACAGTCCCTGAATGCTGTAAAAAATTATGTGCTTCTATTTTAAAAATATATTGTATACAATTTTTAAAATTTTTCAATTAATAACCTATCATTTTTCTACTCGATATTTGGGTTTATTAGCCATGTATATATGTATGTGCAAACAAATAAAAACATAAAATCAAACAAAATTTATTTTTGATATATAAAAATAAAAAATAACCGTATTATAAAAAAATAATGAACCATTATTTATACTTTTATTTTTCTTACTTTTTAATTGGCGAATTCGTTAATAGTATCATTAAAATCTATTTTTTTTTTTAATCAATTCTTGCTTTAATACTAAATATTTCTAATACGTTTAGCCTTTCTTCCTTCATGGTTGACCTCAAATAGGATTTTACTTTTTTTAAGAACGGAAAAAGCCCTCTTGTCTAAGCAGTTTGAAACTACTGTACTAAGATACATATGCATAACTATTTATAAATTTGGAAACATACACTCTAATTTTTTTGGTTTTGATGTACTTATACATAGAGAAAATAGATTTTACACTTTTATCCATGGAAATTATTTTTGAAAAAAGGATATACTCATATATAAGTAAGATTTAATTTTCAACAACATCGATTTTGCCAACGTTTCACATGTGTTTATATAATTGTAGAACTCGGTTTAAAATACCAACATTTCCGCAACCAATTTCACATTTCTGAACATATCTGCCAAGCTCTAGGACCAAACCCACTTGATGTAAGAAACCTAATTTTATTTCTAAAAAAAATATAAGTTATATAATTTAATATAGAATCTATATTTTGTTAAAAGTATTAAAAGGTAAATACCATAAATGTTTATACACTAATGGCCTAGCTTTCGATGTATTTTTGATCAATAAAAATAAAAAGAGAACTCAGTGTTGTATAATTTATATAATGTGAGTAGGTACCTAAAATGATAAAACATTATTAAATGTTCAATATAATTTTTTAATCGCTAATTTTTTTTTTTCTAATATACATTTAAAAACAATGATTCATTTCATATTTTTATAAAACTTCTTTAATGACTTTTAAATTAGATACAATTTTTACCGTAAAAACATTTTAATAAAATATAGGAATCACAGTCAAAATGTAATATTTTTTATTTTAAATATAATGTTTCAAAAGTTTTTTCTACAAACTTGTGATCACAACTCAAGTTAATTAATAATATTTTCATTTACTCAAGTTTCTAACATAATAAAAATGCATGTTTCAAAAGATAAGTTTTTGACATTGTAATGTAACACAAAAGTTTTACTGTTAAATGCTATCGTCGCATTTCTTAGAAACTATCATATTGTAATACTGATCACTAACATTAAACACGTGCCATTAAAAGACGTTCTCAAGGATTATCAAATCCCTTAATCACGGTACAAAGTTTCATAAACAAATGTTCGGGGTTGGTATTTTATTCTGTTGTTCGTAAAAGTGATTCATTTCTAACTGTATTGTAAAGACCAAACTTGTATTTTAGTATTTTCAGTTGACATACTGTTCTATTTCATCCACTTCCGTAAATACGTCAAATAATCTACCAACTCCAAAAAGTCTTCTAATTTGAACAAGTTTAGATTTCTTATTTATAGTATTTTTACCAATTCGGTTTTGTGATTTTTTTAAGTACACAATTTTCAAACAATAAAGAATAAGACAAGAAAAATTAGCCAAAAAAAAAAAATTAAAACTAAAATTAAATTTTCACGAGTAAAATGTTATTTATTTCTTGCGTGAAACACTCGTCCAGACACAAAACTTAACACACTTGGCGGCACATAAATTTTGATAAAAATGTTCAAAAAACCCGATTTTATAGTTTGTATACGTCCGGTAAATTTTATTCAAACCAATATTATTGAACAAAACGTTTTATTCCATCTTTTCAGTAGACGAAACAAACGGTGTATATAATAGAAACATTTTAATCAAATTTTTATTTTAAAATAAACTACTATGACTGTATTAGGTTGAAAATAAATATTTTTTGATATAAATAATTAATTGTAAATACTCATTTAAGTTGAAGAATTTTTTTTAGGATATATATGATAATTTTGTAAAAAATAATGAAGTGAGTTCCTAATCTATAATAGTATTATCTATACATTTTAATTACAAGTTCCATTACTGGTAGAAAAAATCTAAAGTGAATTGCTCTATTTACGGAACCATATTTTTAGGTGTTCAAAAATGAAGAGTGTAATTTATTATATTATTATAACAATATACAATTGGTTTTATTTAAATATTGTATTATTAATTAAATATGTGACATAATTTTTATTATATTTATACTCGTTTTGAATAGTATATCAGTATAGTTATAAATTTCTTTTCTTGTTAGTATTTATAATACCATTACTGCTGTTACTGTAAGTAGCTTGCACTACAAAGCTATACCATTTTAAAAACCTAGTCCAACAGTTAAAATAAATAAATATATAATTCTAGCTATTCATATTATTTAAATATGAAAATTATTAAAGAGCACAATACTTTGTATCATCATATTTCCTTTAAGATTCTGGACAAAACGATCAATATTTTGATTTCACAATTAAGAGCTTTTTTTTTTGCATATGTATGAAAAATTGCTTCGATTTTCAACTTTGACAATTGTTTTGGATAAAAATTTGAATATATTTTATACTTGAGAGAGATCAAAATTAAAATTTTCGAGGAAAAAATAACAAAAGTTTTAATTTTTTAATGTAATTCAAAAACGGATACCCGTATAAATACTTGAAATGTTTATCAAATGTTTAAATGGTAATTTTCTATACATTATATATGATTCATAAAATATGTTGACCCTTTTTAAAGCTACTTATAGACATTTTAAATTTTCCATTTACTTTGGTTTTTTTTATAAATGTTTCGAAATAAAAAAAAAAAAACTATCCTCTGTCTAAAAATTATTAAAATATAAAACAAGATCTCACATTATAGTTGTTATATTATCTATATAAAAATATTAACAATACAAAGTGCTATTTTTTTGTATTAGCATTTAATGATAAAATTTTAGTAAAATTCGTCAAAATTACATATTTTTTATAGACAAAGATGTAAAAAACATGAAATATTTATAGCTAAGGCTTGAAAATTTAAAACATTTTTTGGTTTTAGTAAAAACTTAAAATGTTTACGTGTATAATTATATTTTGTACACAAAATTATATTTTCAAATACATTTTTTTGACAAAAAATAATTCAACCAACCATATTACTAACAGTGAAATAAATAACTTCACCTTATATAGTCATAATATCAAAAAAACATAACATGTGGTAAATTTAAAGACCATCTTCCCATTGTAATCGCTATTCGTTTACATTAATATATCATTCAATGTTCAAAGTTAACACATCCATCACAGTGACTCACTTGATCTACCGTATAGCAAAGCGTGGTATCAACTTGCCCTACCCTTTTTCTACTTAAATGGTTTGATATATTTTTTCACAATACCTATTCAATTTTATTATTTTATCAATCATCAATATTTAATATTAAAGTTTAACGCTATTTTATTTTTAAATCTGTGTATATGTATCTCATTATTATTTACTTAAAACCAACGAAATTATCATTGATATTTAGTAAATGTTTGGGATTACTGTTAACTTATACAATGTACAAATTCCCATAGACATTCAAATGCTATACAACAAAAGAAACAATATTTCAAAATAGAACTAACTCATATTATAATAGTTTTGTTTGTGTAACACACAAACAAAACATACATAGATACGAATTATATTACACATTTAATCACTGTAGGTACTTAATACTGATTGGTAGTTATTGTTAATGATAATTATTGTAATACTTAAAATTCATCTTTCTCTGATAAGTGTGTGTCAGAATTTTATAGGTAATAAACGATTAATTTATTTCACTGTCAGAATATTTAATAAAATTCGAACAATAACATTGTTCTAATAAAAATTATTATATTTATAAGTAAAATGAATACGTAACGATGTTAAACACAAATATTATTTATGATGAAATGATAAGTGTGTTTAATATATTATAATTTTATATCAATGTTCTTATATTTGTACCAACTTTGTTAATGATATATTTTTTCCTTTCAACCCAAAATATAATTCTACATAATAAGTATGATAAAAAACTACACATTCATACAGACCCGGATTAAGTCGTAAGCAGTGTAGGCTAAAGTCTTACACAACCACGGATTTAGAGGCACCGTATACTATATCCTGATGTTTTTTTTTTTTTTTAGTAAAAAATCAATGCATTTTGTCGTGCGGTATTTTTTAGGATTATCGACAAACGCGTTTTATTCTTAAATTGTTATCTCTCATAAATCAAAAAAAAATATATATATATTTTATTAGAAATAAAAATTATGCTATCATTGATACTCTTAAATGTTAACATAGTTCGAGAAGACAAGCTAATAAAAAATATTAGACATTTAAAGATGTATATCCAGTAGGTATTTGAAATAAATATTTTAATATTTATTTAGCGAGGTATTAAGCTCATACAAATGATTTAAATGAAAATTTAAAATCCTAAACTAGCGTTTTATATTATTAACTCTATACAATTCATATTATACATAATACCTACATATTATTATATTCTATAATTTAGCATTATTAAAATTAATTTATTATAGTTTAATTAATGCAAAGGTGTTATAAATATCTATTTATAATTTTTAAACATCGTAGAAATCTTAATAGGATAATAAAAAAATGAGATGATTAAAAATTTAAAAATGGTATTATATGGATTATATTTTTGAAAATCATATACTTTTTGACATTATATTATAAATAACTAATTGATAAATATTGACATCATAATGTATTATAATATCACGTCATTGCTTAAGAAGTTTTTTGGTAAGTCTTCATTTCAAAGTTTGTGAATTAATTCTCTTTTTAAATAAATTATTACGAAACAAATTTTAATAACAAATATTATAAGTTGCAAATATTGTTTAGTTTCATTTATTAATTTAGTATAATATTTTAGGAGCAATCATGTAAGCACCTTGATTATTAATCAATAATTAGAAAAATATTAATAGCTAAAATTAAAATTAAATCTAATTTGTAACAAAAAAAAAAATGATTATTCACTCACTCAGTGGAATGTTCTTACTTCGAGTAAATCAGAGAAAATGTGTTTACCTGAAAAAAAAATTACAATTAATAAAACTATGGAAACGAGATTTATTATTACAATAGGAAGTACCTGTTATATTCTAAAGGCGTACGAATAATATTTGCAGACTTTACAGTATACACGCGTAACCGTTTAAAACATGTAATAAAATCGACTAGAATATATTATTTTTGTGGGGAAAACCTACACCGTCGTGTAAAATGATTTGTTATATTATTATAATGGATTTTTAATTTTTTTTTCCTATAGTGGTCATATGAAGTCAAATGTTTGTCTGAGGGACACCTAATCGTCTCAAATCATTTAAACGTTATGCCGAGGTGTAGCGATTCGTCTACGAACGTGTTTAATGTGTATACAGGCTTGTGTTAAAGTTTTATTTTTAAAATATATTATTATATTTTTTAATATATTTTTTTTTTTTTTTTTAAAGTGTCAACCGTTTTTTTTCGATATCTGCTATTGTATTTTTACAATTTTCAAATAAAATGTTCATCTCGTAAAACATGTATTTAGTTTATTATTAAGGTCTGTTTAAACGGTATTAAATGACGTTTCAGTGTTTCAGGTATCGCAATGAGATTACGAGAAAACGTACAAATAAATGCGTTACAAACCGTTTGGTTACTCGAATCAGTCCATCGGAATCTTCGTACGATATCCGCTACTATCGAATTCGTTGTCGTTACTAGTTGTACACAACTAACCATAGGTTAGTATATCTGACCGTTAAACTGATTGCAGTATGCAATATTTCATAAATATTTTCTATATTTTATTTTAACCGTGATTTATGTATTTTAGATGTAAATGAATATTTGTTAGGTGTAACAAAAGAATATTAAAAAGTAAAAGTTTTGTGTTCTTATCAGTGCCAATGTCGATGCGGTCAAAATACGAATATACATCGATAGTCCTGTTCGGACGGTTCGAATGATGTTTTATGCGAATTGTGTTAAGCGTTCTTCTAAATTAAAATATCTGTCGAGATTGGGATTGGATTGTTACGCCCGACAAGTGGAACGGTGAAATCGTCGACAGAGTAATATAGCGATTTCGCCGAGTGTAGCGTACAAAAAAGAAAGGAAAATGTCATACGAGTAAAAGAAAAAAATCCAATGTGTATCCACACCATTCGCCGCCATTGTTATTTTATCATTTATTTTTCTTTTCAAAGCAAAAACCACTATGATTGATTGATCTGATTTTTCTTCCTTACTTTCGTTGTCGTTTTTGTTTTTCTTTCATTACTTCTGTAATTATCTTTACCTACTACGTATCATTATAAGTACCAAACGACGGTACCAGATACCATTATTTATATACTAGCCTATCATATGTTTATAATTCTTATCGGATATTGAATTCCATGATTTAAATTTTGGCCATATCTCATTTGTTTGCCGTTCCAATGTAATACGCTTGTTGTATTACGTTATTTTGGATTTAGGACGGCTTAAGGTATTAAAATAATACAATAACGACCTTTGGGTAGTGATCGCATTGCATTTACATTGAAATCGGAAACGTATTACATTTTCGTGTATTCAATTTCCTTATATAATTAGAATTCTAAGCGATTCGGTCAAACATTGACGCAGTGGAGGTAAATAGTCTATTATAAACATTTGAAAATGTATATAGATATAAAGATCCTGTGTCTAAACAAATTTAATCAATATTCAATTAAAAAAATCAAAAAAAATAATCTGTGTATGAAAAACACAGAAATACAGATAAATAAATTAAAATTTCCATTTGGATTTATATCCCATCAAAGATTTTAGTCGTAATCCTGCTTACAATTTACCTATACACATTGCGTACCTAGTTAATCATTCGAAACGATGGTTGTATAATAACAAAACTATATTCTGCATAGGTTGTGTTTATGTTCAACCGAAAAGCCAAAATATCATATTATGTAAGATATATATTTTTGCTCAATCGACCGTATTTATAGATATAATTTACTATATTATTTTTACTGCCTAGGTTTTTCGAGTTAAAATTTACATACGTCCATTTTATTAGTTTCACGAAAGAAGAAAAAAAATGTTGCACAATAGTACGAACATAAATTTAAAAAATATACTTTATGCTAAGTAGAGGTCGCGTCGGATAAAAACTTTTACTATTTTATGATTTTCTTTTTTTTTATGTGCCATACCTAATATATTATATTAAGTATTCATGATATTATTTATACGTTAATAGCACACGTCAAATTGTACATACAAACACACACATCATGTATAATATATATATATAAACATATTATATACACGTCATCGAAATTCGATGGGGTGCTTTTTTATGCACTTAAATAACAACGCTCCTGCAGTTAATATCCGGATCGCCTAAAATATCGACGCGGACCGATACGTTCAAAATATTTTGATAAAAATAATAATAACATAGCATATTAGTATATTATATAACATGAGAAGTTTCGTAACAATGCGATTATAATGTAATGATATGAGTTGCCGGCTGATTGTTTTTGTTTTTGAAGCCTATCGCGTACAAGACAAACAGCTACCACCATCGTAATTGATATGTCACGGCCGCGTCAAACAGACGTGCATAATAATATAATTTTCGCGTCGGCGGCGGCGATGGTGACGGGGTGGCAGTCGTTTTCCGCAGCTATATTTGATCACGCAGGATGTTGGAGGTGGGAGTGGGCAAAAGGGTTTACTGGTATAATAATTGATATATTCCGGAATTGTCGCATTATAGGACCGCGTAGAAAATCGATCCAGCAGAATTGTGATTATTTTGCCTGCACAAAATATGTACATATTATTATTATTGCTGTCGATTATAATTTTGTAATTTATAACACTGCAACGGCAATAGTTTATACACGTATTTATATATATATATATATATATATATATATACATGTATAATATTAATATCTGTGTATTATTTTGAATAGCGGTGTAATATTGAATTTTTAACGAAGATATTACGCATGTCACGATGATATAGTGTCGATAGTGTTATATCAAGAAATTTAGCTAGACGCATTAATAAACTGTTTCACTCGACTCGCTTGAGATCAATATATTTTGCTGTTTCTAGACGTCAATGGGTCACAGTGAATTTATCGGATTTCATGCTTTGTGGAAATTATTACGACATAGGTTTTTTTTCATTTTTATCATCTCGATTTGAGTCCAATCATAATTTTTAAAAACTCAAAATATGCGATTTGTTTCAATGAGTGATATTTAATTCCAAAATATCCATGATGGTATCAATTGATACTATAGTATTTAAAACATCAATACGAGTAGTATTATGTTTTTCACTGGATTCATCTTATACTTCTGCATTGTGTCTGTTATCGATTAAACAAAAAAAAAAAAAAAAGCGAGCTAACTCAATATTGGTTATCAGTTTTGTTATACACATCTATAGATAAGTTTTATAGTTTAGTCGTCTTTATCTCTATCTGGTAAGAAATAAAAATGCACTTAAGCTGTTACGAGGGTTCGTCTCTGAACTCATAACGCTGAGAATAGATTCGAAATGCGTCCAACCACTATCGAACGACTAAAATCGTATCTCCCTGGCCGGTCCTTTTCGAGAATTTACCGACGTCGAATTATACAATGCGCATGAAAGTAAACGGTATAGTTTAGGATGAGTTTACCGAGGTAGGCGCTTAAGTCGTGTCGGCGCACTTTTGTGCCAGTTAGTTTTAACGACCCGATATCCAACAGGAAACTGTATACCACGTCCACATCCATTGTTCCCGGCGCTTCCACCGTTTACCACGCAATGGTTCATTTTGGCAGCAGTACGGTTTATTATCCTATGGCGACACATGATTCCGCGCAAATATTTATTATTTTACCAACATGATTTCGCAAATTGTTTGTTTTACAAAAGAATCGTTTTCTGAAAGTAACATGACTTTGCATATATTTCACAAAATACTACGTTTCCAGTTTAAGGTTTTATAAACAATATTAACAATTTTTTTTTACTTTAAATTATATTTTATTAAAAGCAAAAACGAATCATTTTAGTAATCCAATTACACGAATAGATACAATAAAACCATGTAATTTTTATCGGATGAGCAGTGCCACTTAAAAAGTTGATCACATTAATTACCAC
Organism: Melanaphis sacchari; assembly: GCF_002803265.2. Lineage (NCBI taxonomy): Eukaryota > Metazoa > Arthropoda > Insecta > Hemiptera > Aphididae > Melanaphis > Melanaphis sacchari. The sequence continues at coordinate 27,737 of NW_020271565.1, read as the reverse complement.
CATGATTCCGTTATTGATTTTTTTTTTATTTTTTATTTCTGTCTGACAGAGTTGTGAAATTTTGAATTATTCATTTTTTATGACTCTCTGATTAAAAAAAATCAACCATTTAGGTATTATACAGAATCAAATTTAAAATTCAATAGTTATTGGAATCTAATTTACAAATTGTCACAACGTTGCATTAACACAATTTTAATAAACGCCATTCCTACTAGTCAAAACAATTAAAAAAGTAAAATAATAATAAATAACTAATTGCACCAGATAAGCTCCACTGGTTTTCTGAGTAAAACTTAAGTACATAAAATAATATACATGTCGCATAGGTACTATTGTATACGTTTAAAAGTGTAATATTTTTTAAGACAATCTTCAATTGCCATCACCGACATGATGATAGTCATCATAGCATTTACAATACGATATGCATTTATTAAACGTATGTTTTGTAAATGAGTAATATATAAAATATATGATAATATTATTTTTAATCGAGAATGCCACATTTATTTGGTTCTTAAATTGGTAGTCAGTATTTGATAGTCGGAAGTCGGATTACGACATGGTATCCGAGGTTGGAGACATTTATTTTAAGTTAAATTTTTTTTTTTTTTTAAATTTAATACAATATTACAATATTTAGTTATATTTGTTTACAAGCAGCATATAAAAGTAATATTGCACGAAGTCGTGAAGTAGTATTCGCGAATCGTCGCATGGATACAAATTCGGTACCGTTGTAGTTATATACAATATAACTCTAGAAATATTTTCATTACCTACTAATTAATTAATTATTATTTTCTAAACAACTATTATAAAGCGTATATAATGTAATATATACTCAATGATATTATTATTCATGGTTAAATTGTAGTATATTATACTGCATCAGTGATTTCAGTTATTTAATTCCATTATTTTTTTTTCAGCATCCATCCGTTAAATTTTTAATACTGGTCCAGTCCATTAGGACTTTTTAATTATTCAAAATGTTATATCCGCTTTGCATCAACTTTTCTAAGATATGGGTCATTTATTATTAGGATTCGAAATATCAGGCTTTAAAACCTTTAAAAAATTCATGCAAATACATTAAATGATGTCCTTATAAAATCATATATGACATAGGTAATAAAATACATTGGAAATTTTTTTATTATTACGGTGTTGGTTTTTTTATTGTTTTAATTTAACTTCTGATTTAATTTAAAAAATAAAAACCCAATTTATCTATAGATTAAAATAATTTAATTATTATCATTATTATTGGTTAATACTTTTACAATCTCTGATTAATTGATTTGAATGATGGACATTTTTATGAACATTTTGAATAAGAACTTGTATCGGTTATCAAATAATAAATGGTTGTAAGATAAAAAACTTCTTTTATTATTGACAGATGTAATAGGTGTATACTAAAAATAAAATAAACGCATAATTTATTATTGTTTTTTTTTTCATAGGAATATTTCTTTACTTACTGTTTTTTTTTCTTCGAAATATACATTAATTCCCATTAACCAATAAATATGTAAAATATAAAATAATATATCTGATTTTATAATATACAAAGCGAATTTTTTATTCGGTCTGTGATATGCACGACTAAAATAAATAACATGAAAAACTCATGGAATTTCTTATTGATCCTATTCATAACTAATATCATTTGGGTTAAATCAACAAAACTTTCGTATGAGGACACTTGTGTGAACGTATCGTTTATATTTGAAGCTTTCACCGCGAAGGTAAAATAAATAATGAAGTATTACAGACTGCATTCAAATTGAATTAAGCATACACCGAACTTCGATGAATTTTTTCCTCTTTTTATATTAAATTTTAATTCTAAATCGAAGTACACCGAGTGAGATTTAATTTGAATGCGTCACGCTACAATATACACAATACATAATATTTTTATATTGTTTTAATATAATTGAAAAATTATTTTTTTCATAATGTATTTTTAGAAGTTGAAGAAAACTTTTAAGTACTTACTTTTTTAATGTATATAGTATAAAATTTAAAATAAGGTGAAAAATAATACTCTATTATCTGATATAAAAAAATAGTTTTTCATACTATGATGTGTTAGTTATTATAATTACACATTCAAGTATGAAAATACAAATTTGTATTTTTTATATGAGAATAATAGGAAAACAAATGCAAAAACATCAAGTTCATAATAATATTGTTACACACATATAAGAACAAATATATAATAAATTTGAAAAAATAACGATTGTATGTCATACAAAGACTATGGGTTAGTTGCTATTCACTTATAGTAGCGGTTTAGTGTATCACTGCAGTGAATACAAATTTGAACTACTTATTCGCACGCGATTATCGTTTTATATTTTGCCGTGGACCGATGAACGGGACTGCAGAAATGGCAGGGTGGAAGAAACCATATTGCTTCGTGTCTTATCGCTCGTTTTCATTTCTCTCTACCGGTCCCCATATAATATTATATAATGCATGCACGAAGGTATTATTTTCTTATTATACATATAAACATAGTATGAATATGTATCCACGTGTCGTGCTTAAGCAAAATTTAGACCGGGGATCGCACAACGACGATTTTCAACCGCACAATAGTAAGTTAACCGTGTCTGAACGCCGCCAAACGTTCAGTTATTATACAATAATGACCGAGATAATAATTTGGATAATTGTTGAACTGAAATGTTTTAATAAGTGAAATATTAAAAGTAAAAATGTTTTTACGTTATGCGTCATCGTAAGTATTCAACAATAGATTATCGTGTAAAAAAAAAAATCACTCGATAATAATATAATAATGTAGTAAAGTTTGCTGTGACACCCTAAATGTTAGACTTTATTGTTTTAAAAATTATAACAATACCTACTGTTATAGCAAGCTGTAGTTCATATATTTAATATTGTTAGTATATATATATATATATGACAACTATAAACAAACGCGAGCGCATGTCACATACTTAAATTAATTAATAACCATAGGAAATATGTTAAAATACAAAGAGACTATAGGTCTGCAATATATTTTATTTTATTATATTGATTGACACTAGTTGGAATTGTGTGTTTTTAACCCCAGATTCGTATCTACACAGAGGACATCCGGCGGACGCATCCAGCTGAGATAAATATATGTGTGGAGGGTTGACCAATCACAGACCATACATGGAAATTTTGAGATAATAGTAGTGAAAATCAGTCTAGCCAAGAAGAGATGGCCCTCAAACTGACAAGGTTTTGTCAGACGTAGCATTACAGAGTTTGAAGTAACACCTCTCTTTCTACCACGACATTATTTGTATTTTTTTATTTTATTTTGGATTAAGTAAAATTTTGATAAGCGTAAATACTTAGAAAAAATTCACCGAACTGTGTTGAAATGATTCAAACTATCCTTTGGCTTGTATTACATTGGAATTCGTGACACTGTATGTACTAAAAGCACAGTGTATTATTCAATAGATTTTTTTTTTAACATGGTGACTTTGAAAAAAATAAAATTTTTGTTTTAGTGGCAGGCAACTATCTAACGTAATTAATTATACAATTTATATTTAATCACCTCGTGGTATATTATAATATAGTATTTTACGTTAGTACACAATCCTTATTATTTAGACAGTGTTCAATGATGATATCAGATGTTGTATAAAGTTTGAAACATTTGAATTTTATTAATTTTTTATATTAAGTAAATAATGTTTTTATGTATTTATTACTACAGTTAAACATAAATCATTGAGAGTTAATCATGTGATTATCCATATTATATTTAATATTAGGGTTGAGTATTATTTATTCTTTGAAAACGATAGAAAAAGCCAATTTTTTATGATTGAAATGATTTCTAATTTATATTCGTTAAATAAAAAAATTGTATAGTTGGCTTTACTATTTATTATCATTAAAATATATAAATAAATAAAGTTTATATATTTATATGTATAGTGTATGTTTATGGAAAACTATACTTTTGTTACTCTTGAAATAATATTTTACCAATTTAATTAATGAAAAAAAAGACATCTATACTGATATTGGAGGTTGTATGTTATAAATTTGCTCTCTATCAAAATCAAGAAATAATTGTTTTTATTTGTTAAACAACTTAACGCCTATCTTACTACTCATATCTTATTTAAAAACTCTAAAAAAATTAATTTAAATTATTTAATATGTTTTGTTTTTGTTTCTATAAACAAAACATCAAAAGAAATCTTCTTTTTATTGAATTTTTCAGTAAACTACGCTTAAACTTTTTTGAATTTTAATAAGTACTGTATATAAATACTATAATAATATTATATTATTGCCTCAAAATAAATTAATGAAATACTATTATGGTTGTAGTATTCATTGTCACTTAAATACATTTAGAAAACGTTCTAATAATTTAAAATTGTATTTAATTTTTATTGAATTCAAATAAACATACGCATTTTTTTTTTTTGGTAACATATTATTAAAATTAGTACTTCATCATAACTGTATTGATATTCTGTATGTTTAATTTATTATTATTATTTTATTATTTTATTTGAAACGGAATGCATTTAATATTATTAATTATACATATTTGTGAAATGAATTGTCAATAGATAAATCCCAGTATATTTAAATACATTATTGTTTACTAATGTTCCTAAGGTATGATATAATACTAATAAATGATTTATTAAAATAAAGTAACTGTTTAAACATATATATTATATAAATTCAGACGTATTTAAATCGAATTGTTTTGTGTTTAATATTCATATAACTGTTATATTTTTATCATTAGTTTAAATTTTTAACTTTGAAAATTAATCAATTAGGTGTCCTATTTTCTAAGTAAAATATTGGTTACAGTAATTAAGTGAATATTATAAATACATAAACTTACATACATTTGATACATTTCAAACGCAAGGGTATTTTACCTTTAAGCCCACTATATTTAACCATAAGCTTCAACAAGTTTTAACCATACCGGCAGAAACCTTTGAAAACTTTCAACCATGCCCGTGAAAGGGATCAAAAAGTTTCAATCCATTTTTATGAAATACAGTACAACGAGTTTTTAAACGGTTATGTAGTTTCTTAAGATATTAAACCTAATTCAAAAATAGAGTACCAACTGAACGAAGACGACATTTAGATAACCTGGTTGAAGGGTATAAAAAAAAGTGGTAGTAAAACAAAACAGCGCACTCAACTGTTAGAAGAGTGTGTGTATTATTATGTAGGTAACGAGCTATTCTGATATAAATACATAATGGAAAAAACGGTTTAACTACGCTGAGTAGTAAATATTGCATTTGGTGGCTGTTGGGGAAATCAATTTCGCGTAATGAATATTATATTACATCTTGAGTGGTTAATAAAGCTGTTTTTATTGTATCATATTATGTCTCAAAGTGGTCGTGTACGAAAGGCAAGATGAGGTGGGAGAAATTATGTGTGACGACGGGTTGGGATAGGGTTAGCAGAGTCTGAAAATAAGAGAAAATAAGAGCATGATATTGTTATGCTGTTGTTATAAAATAGAAATCTCTGAAATAGCGACGAGATGGTGTACAGAAACGAGAAAACTAAACTTAATCAATACTTCATAATCAAGACTCACGGCTGTTCGAGTGTATTCCGTACGGGCAATTCGCTGTTGCGGTAAAAGTGTACAACGGCTGTGGTTTGCCGTCGGGTCTTTCATAAATCATATTTCATATTTTCGGCGCGAAGGTGGCTCAGAGGCCCCGCGGGAAACGCGGCTACTCTCCGAAATAAAAACATTATGATAACGTCGCCTCCGGGGTAAAACGACATTTTTGAATGGTCTTAGAGGTGGAAAAAATAAAAAATAAAATGTGTATTTTTCTGCGTATAGACGGACAGGGCGACGGTACAATTTGTTTTCTGTATGTTCGACATTGACAAAGTGCATTTTTTTCCACACGAAAACCCTCCACGTACACGAGTTCAAAAATGTGTTCAATGAAAATACTTTGTTTTTATTCATATTATATTTACCGAGTCCTACGGTGAACCAGTAACCAAGTGATTTTTTATACTTAAATAGTTTTGTAATAACGTTTTATTTCTCGTAATGTTTTTTATCGTGTTTTTTTTTTTTATTTACAGCTAGCGATGTATTGTGTTCCGAAATAACCGAAATTGCTTCACAGGCGAAATACGGTTAGCAATAAAATAATAAATACAACCGTGATATAATATTTTCCTATTAAACCGTTCTAAAGTCTAAAACAATAAAACGTTTTTCTTTTAAGCTCATTTTTTTTCTTTTTCATTTTTTTTTTATTAAACGGTCGTCCGGGTAAGAGGTGCAATAACTACGGCACCGCGTTTGGTATTACGTATCGTTCCGTTCGTTCAAAACGGGGCCTGCGTACGCGATCGAGTCGAAATAAATAAAAACTTATACGTTTGAAAACCGAAAAGTATAATCACATAATAAAGGTATATCGCCCCCCATCGAGCACGTACACGCGTGTGTGACGTTCATAAAATTACGCAGTGCGCTATATAATATATTGTGTACGATTATAGAACTCGATCGGAGTTTCGCTCGTTTTGCCTGTCACTGTGCTAATGCGGACACGCCGTTGATCTTGATAGAGTTCGCACATTTGCGCGAAAGCGCCGCCACTGCAGGCCCACTTGCTCGCGAAAACCGAAGCCGAACGCGTCGGCCGTATCGCGTTAAGATAGTTTATCGTAGCACAGACCGTCCCGGGAAAACAGTTTAAATTTTCTTCGAGTGTAGGCAGATACACGCGCGTACGACTAACAGACGCATTGGCGGTTATGGATCGCTGACACGTGACGATGACCTAAATGTAGACGTAGACACACGTTACGTGTGCTCGCGTGTGCGTCGTACTGTGTACATTGTAGGTGATATATATACCAAACAAATATTGTATACAAGGTGGTTGGTTTACTGAGCATTCTCGTCTCGTTATTTTTTTTTTTTTTCGACAAAACGGTCGTTCAAAATTTGACGTTTGTAGGAATTTTCTGGTATACACCTAACGAGTGGACTACAATATTTTCGAATTGTCGAGATTTTTCGTACCACTCTAGGAGTGTTCCGTGGAGTCGTGAACTCGAATAGACCGCCCGATTTTCCACTGTAGATTATTTAGCGAATTATTTGTCTGAAAGCGTTGAATTTCAAATCGAAATTCAAACAAGTAGCTTTTGAGTCGTTTAACTTTGTAGTTTAAGAACAAAAGGTTCGCGTTAATGAGTTTGAAAAATAAAGAGGAAGTGGTGATTCGAAAGTTTTAGCAATTAATAACGATCTGTTAACATTTTTCAATTGTAAAAACGATTGAAGTTAAAAACAAATACTAGACCTGATATTATATCTATTCTAAAGTTTTGTGCGTAAAAAATATTAAATAATTTATCATAAAAAAAGGAGGATACTTATTCGAAAACATTAGTTTATTGTATCGTCAAAGAACATTTAATAAACGGTGAAAAAATATGAAGAATTTGAAAATCTGTCTTTATAAAAGTACACTTAACTATACCAAAAAGTAGAATTGTTATAAATTAATAATTAAATGAAAGTAATGGGGATGAGCATGCTCGGTAAATCACTCTGTATATTATATTATATATGTATATAATACTTTGCAACGGAAAGTCACATCAATTGTACAGTCACATGTCACAAATAATTCATGATTCAACGTGCGCGTGCTAATGTGTTTGTATAGGTATTTATTTGTGTTGATATGGTATATATACACATTACATCGAAATGTACTTTAATCTTATATTATTATATTATGATTTTTTAGTTTAGATCGGAGTTAAATTTATAAATATTTAATTCTCACGCCCTTCGAATTAATGTGATGGTATAATTTGCTTGATTAACATAAAAAAAAAGAACTAATCGAATGTAATTTGGTTTTAAAAAACAACGCCTTATTACACAGTTACAGATTTGTAATGCGATTACATTCATGCAATTAAATGTTTATTGGGGGTTTTATTATTGTTATTATTGTTATTCAATTGCATTTCTATAAATTGTTAAATAAAACCGATCTATTTGTTGGATTTACCCAGATATTTTTTTTTTATATTAAATGTCAGGGGTATATTGCATATAAGTTGTTATAATATTATAAAACATATTATGCTATATTAATGGCTGAAATATAATGATATACTTTTATTTTTTTATAACTTCGAGTTTAATGGGAAAGTGTAGATATATCAATTAATGATTTATTTTTAAAAATGAATGAAAAAAAAAATGAAAACGAAAAATACTAAATATTTAATTCATAAAACCAAACCTACTAAAATAAAATTATACAAAAATAGTAATTGGTTTAACAAAAAACATGCTTCCTACACAGTTATGTATCGATTTTGCGTATACTATACGCCGTCGTAGAGGTCTTTTCATTGTGGTATTTATTATTTTTAATTTTATACACATTATTACAATGAAAAATACTTTAAATTGCCCAAATAATTTTATTTTTAAAATTCCGTACATATTTTCCCTATTATTCTATAAATGACTAGAGTGGTATAAATAATAAAATTAAAATTTGTATTATTCATGGTAATATTTAATTATGAATACAAATATAATTATAATCACAGTGATATTATATACAAATAATACAAATTATTCAAGTTTATTGTTATGATATTTATTTAAGTATTTTTTAAAACATTAGGTCATTTTATTCATATCTTAATAATTATATTTAATATTCAAATCAATGTTAGTTATATAATATTAGGTTTTTACAACTTGATGTGTGTATTATTTTACATCGGTTTTTAATATATTTTTTATGCAAGTAGTTGTTTTTATTATTATTATTATTATTATTACTTTAGTATTATTTATACTCACCTTTGCTTATTATACATTATTCAAAGTATATAAATTCTTAAAATTAACAACGAAGCTAAGAGTTTGTATACTAGCAATAATAATTATCCAGGCATCAAACGCTTGAAAAATAACAACAATGCACTTGCGTTTAGACAATGGAACCAAAGAAGTAGTGATGGAAAAGGTACAAGTTGGCGTGTAAATATAATTATGTATATTATTTAGTACGTAAAAAAAAAATTCTTCGTGAAATATTATATTATAACACGATGCAAATTAATTGTATTGTTGATATATATATATAAAATATCAAAAGATATTTTTTAATTACAGCGAATTTGTATAAAAAATAAGTAAATAAAAACAACTCCACATAGTCCCTCATGTTCACTTAAGTTATTTTCTATAATTAAAATTTAATATACTTAGTTAGTTTTTAACAACTAAATAAAAATCAAAGCATATATGATTTGAGTATTATTTATATTTACGAGTGTATGGTGTTGAGAGCATTGCAAGAGTCAACAATTATATATACTAAAATTGATAAAATAATATCAGGTAAATGTTAATGATTTTTTAGTTGATATTTTACAATTTTACTAGTATTATTTTTATACTCGTTATTATTTTATTTTAAATTTTACACTAAAAAAATCAAATAGATATGTTGATAACCTATATATAGATATATAAATATCTAAGCCAATATTATTTTTTATATTATATTATATTGATAAGTATTATTATCGTACACATTATGTAGACATTATTATGAAGAAAAAAATCTAGATTTTATAACATCTATGTGCTTAATAATTTACTTTTATGATTTGGAAATAAACGAAGCTGGTATAGCCACAGAGAATTCTTTAAGTTTGAAGAGGTATATAGATATAAGTATTTTAAAATCTGGGTTTAAGCATATTTAAAAATTCCAAATTAGAATTAAATTAAATTCATTATTTTAGAAAAAAAATATGATAAGAATTCTTAATGAATCACTCTGTATATTATTTATATTAAGCTTAATAAAAGAAGTAAGTAATAGGATTTTCACGAGATAAGTTTTAACCAGCCTCTATATCATCATTTTTTAACTCCATGAAACTTGCCACTCGTTTATCAAGGATAACGAACCCAATGCTTAAGTAATGGTAATATTTTACATGATTATAATGATGAGTGTGCCGAAATATTATATTATTATCTCGAATTACAAATAGTTTATATGCATTTATTTTGATATGATGCAGTTGAATTCATAATTGCAGCGTTATTATTTTTGGCTGGGCGTATCGCAGTTAATATTTTCTATCTTCTATCATTGATATAAATTCTAATTTCGTTAAACAAATAAAATAATTATTCCAATAACGAGTTTAAATATTTCTAAAATAGTAAAATGCTACGACATCGATGTTAATAATGATATATTATTTATTAACTAATTAATTTTACTCGAGTATATCATGTTAATAATAAACACACGATCAAAGGTTATTTCTCCGAAATGAAATTCTACGTAAGAATGTAAGATCGATATAATTTAATAATCTAATATTATGTGAGTTAATCGAACTCAAATTGAAGTATTTTGTTCTGAGCGGAATTTCATATTAAAGCTCAATTTATTTGATATAATATTAATTTATTAGTGGAAAATAGTGATTTGTGGCTTTTAATTTCGTCGATAGATTTAAAACTTTATAAGTTATATTAATTTATTTTATAAATATCGATATTATAATTTTACACATCTTTGATATTTTTTAAACCATTTTAAACTAACTTATTCGTTACATATAATACTTAAACCTTAGATTCTAATTAAAAATCATGAAAAGAATAAAAAAAAATAAAATTTATTTTTAATATATTGTTAGAAGTTATTATTTGATCATTCTTTTTGTATAATATACATATATATATATATATATTTAAATTAATAAATACCAGAAAAAATGGTTTATTCTCTACTATTACATCCAAATATAATATAATTATATTCAATCTAAATTAACTTTGCCAATGCACGAGATCAAATTAAAAAAAAATCCTTTCATATAATTCGTATTGAGGTTAAAAATGCAACAACCGTACTGTGACAAATTAAGCAACAATATATATTATTATTACGAATATTATAATATTATGTCATAACGTAACGACGACATGACCGTCATTTTTTCCCTTGACCCAAAAAAAAACGATGAAAAAATAAAATATTTTCTCGATTTAAAATAATATGTATTGATATTTTTTGATATTACTGTTATTATTATTATTTTTCTATTCATCCGATACACATTGTACGTATCATATCGTAAAATTACGCATACGTACACCTGCTTTTGTGGACGTATCGAATATTATTTGAAAACCTGTGTGTTCCTCCTCATGCATGGGGCCCTACCTTATTTTATACTTCAGAGAACTGCACCGAATCGACGACCCACCACAGATACAACAATATATACACGAAAAACATATTGTCTGGTACCAATCTCTTTTTGTGCTGGGTCCAACGGCCATTCCATGCTACCGCTAGTTGCCGTTACTTGGTTGAAATAAAATTGATGGAATAATGAAATTTCCAACTATTCTAGTATGATAATTTAATATGGATATCATGAATTCATGAAACCGTATTATTGTTGTATCCCAGCCCCCGATGGAGGAGTGTGTCGACAAAAAGGTCGACGGAAAAAAAACGTGTACTACAAATATACTTGTACTATTTATCATATATAACTGTAATATGTAAACTATGTAATATGAAATGAATTTGTATTTATTTAAATACCGTATTGCATTTATAGTTTGTATTAGGCTTTTTATTGTTAGTATTATTATTATTAATATTGCTATAGAGTGGGGGGAGGCCTTTCTTATTAGCCGAGCTCATTCCATTTTCACTGCTATACATTTAATGTGCAATCTTGAAAATTTTGAATGTTCTGAAAAGTTCTATTCAAAATTATAGTATTTTGAATATTATTATGGTACGTGTGTACTTCCTAGTTTCGAGATCTCTACGTAAGTCCTCAGGGACTACTAACTCCGGTTTTGATATAACAATCGTTACCACCCGCAGGCTCATCAACTGCTGTACATTTATATATATTATGCTTTTAATTTTCTCTAGTAACTCGTTGAATTGTTTTTCACAAATTTCAACAATTGTTTTGTACGTATATTTTATGAACCTAATTATTTTTTGTTTTATACAAATTAAGTATTTAATTGTATTTTGGTAATTTTGTGTTATTTATAAGTCGTAACCAACATTTATTAAAAAAAATTTAGTTATGTTTGGAAGAAATTGTTTAGTTTGTTCTTTTCATAAAATTTATCAAATTTATGATTACCGATAAGTTATACAGTTATATTCACATTAAACTTTTGAGGTTTATTATTTAATGCACAATTTTATAAAAATAATATCTGCCTTAGATTAAAATCGACAAAAGATTAACTCGTGTGGTGCACATATCTTAGAAATAAAAGTAACTTGACTTATTTCATTAATCTAATTGGACTCCGCTATAAATTAAAAAAAAAAAAATCTTTTTATCATTTATACAACTCACACTGTCACACTTATTATCATTCTATTGCTTTGGCTGTATAAAAAATACTGTTTTCGGAAACATTTAACTTAAATCAATCGATAATGGAAACTTATCAAATTAAAATATTATTACGAATAATTAATAAATATTGGTTAGCTACTGTCATTTTTTAACATTAGTGTAAAATCTGATAAATATTTTTTTTAATAAGTGGTTAAATCACTTTTAATGAAAATGTACTAAATTCCTTTAAAATAAGTAGTATGGTATTTTGCACTTCTAATACGTAATACAAGATCATGAAAGAAATTCTACGGAACTTACTTCAATACACTATTCACGGATCAATTTGGTTAGCTCTTACTGAACTTGAGAATATTTATGGTTACACGAGGTCCGACATAATTTATCATTGGAGCAAACTTCGGGTTTAACTATTTGTCACGAATATCGAACATGTGCATAAAAATTATTATTCTAACGTACCTAATGGAAAATTCAAATTATCTTCATCACTTGATATTTTAAAAAATATCATCGTTTTAAGTTTAAATGAACACACTACTCAGTAATATGTCCGAATTATCATTAGTATTACAGTTTCATAATACTACCTATTGTTTATTTCAATACTGCTATTTAATTTAATTTTACAAATACAGCAGTCAGCAATGATGATCGCATTAATGAGTAATGACTATACTAACTTTAACCTAAGCTTGGAAATTTTAACCATATTAAGTTTATTGTTGAAGATATAATGTGCACATTTAAAAAAAGAACCTAATTTACAAACGGGTTGGCTTTAAGGAAGATAATATATATATTATACGTATATGAAATCAAAACTGTTGAATAAAACTAAGATTGACTTAATTATAGCTGAAATGTCTTTTGAAATAAATTAGAAATATGTATAATCAAGTTTCGCGTTAAATGCTTGTTTTAAACTACAGTTAATTATAATGATATCTAGTTTACTAATTATTTATTCATTATATTATATGAATTAAACTTAATCAATTGAACTAGGTACTATATTCATTTTTTTTTATTTTACCATTGATCTATGATGGCCATTGAATAGTATTTGTATTTTAAAAATTAAAGATACACTTTATCAAGTACTTAGATAACTTCTGTAAAAAAAAAAAAAAATATTAATGTATAATATATTATGAAGTCATAAATGGATAAACGAATAAATTGTACCTATTTAGAAAAAAAAACTATTAATGTTGTAACCTTCCGAAATTTAATTAAACAGAACAGTATGTTGGTTTTTAAGTTTATAATAAAAAGTAATAATAATAATAATAAATAGTTTTGAAATTAAACGTTTTCAGTGAATATTTGAGTTAGTTAAAATTAATTTTATGTTTTGATGCTTGATATTTTTTTCATTCTACATACTTTACTCTTGTAGCTAAATCTTATAACTAAATTATGTGTTAAAATCATGAATATTTTTGAATAATATTTTGGTGTTTTGGACGTCCTAGTATTAATATTCATTAACATGACATTCTCAAGTATATATTAACAGAATATTTGAAGAGGTACATGAACAACTCTGACAACTCTATTTCTTTTGTTGAAAATGAGGTTTTGGTTTTAACTGAGGTGATTATAATAAAGATATGCATTATATATTTACTATTATAGCGTTTTAATATTTTAAAACATTATTAAAATTTTACATTAAAAATAACTGTTGTAAAAATTAAAAATACAATAATATAGCAACGACGATCTCAAAACAAATAAACTCTATTAAATCCACAAAATCAATAAAATATTTTGGCTTATAATAGTATGTGTGCGTGTGTGATGGTTTTAAATAATTATTATTACAAATCAATCAAAAGGCATTTATTGTTTTGATTTCTGTAGTATTTTACAATGAAATCATGTTGCACACTTATATATTATAATATTAAATACGATGTGCTGCATATCTGTCCCTGACATACCACATTGTGGGTATTTCGATAAAATGCTTCTTAACTTCTTTCCAGATTCATGGGTCGTCGATAACTATAAGCTACTTAAAGGAAATTGCATGGTAGTATGTAAGAGAGAGAGAGAGAGAGTGAGAAAAAAAGTTTAGTATCATTCGACTCTACGCAGCGTATAATCTGGCTATACGGCAATACCGCTATTATGGTGCATATTATATACATAAATACCACGAGACTGATCTATGAGTATAATAACTATTCTCGAAGCAATTGGCCAATGACTAAAGTATCGTCGCTTATACCTTTCGATATCGATGTCGTACACTCGCCCAGCCGATAGACGCTAATCCCTTTCGCAATGGTTTTCGGTTGTTCTGCAATACTGTTAAATCACACTGTGCATTACGCGCACAGTGTTTTAAAAAATATTATAGTATCAAGTAACTACTTTTGTGTTATGTGTAGAAAACGCAGCGAGTTGTGACACGCAACCGACCAAGGCTCAGAGTGTAAAATATCAACATGTTATCGTGATCATTTACAAGCTTACGGGTTCGTATAGCTATATTGAAACGTCGTAGATTTAAGTAGGTACTGATTATTACTTTCAAAACGAATTTAAATAATATTGCGTATGTACGAACATGTTACACGTAGGTATCAAGTTGTTAATTAAATAGGTATATTAATTGTTTTTCTTACTGACATGCAGTCTTGTGTGCTCTTAAGAGATTTTAATTTCCCCGCCAAACACACGATTCTCGTGGGAAATCAATTAATATTTCAGCCAGGATGATAATATTATAGGTACTGACTTTATTGTTATTTTCTTTACCCCATCGAATTGAACACAATATCATTATAAGCTATAAAACGTAAAAATTAATTTCAGTCAAATCATAATCATATAATATCTTAATAGTTAATAATCTTACTTTTATTAGTCATTAGAAATTCTCCTAATTAATACATTTAAATGTATAACCAGTTTTTCCGTTTTTGTTTCAATTTTTTTAAAACTAATAATTATATCAACTAATAGAATTTCATGAGTCAAAAGGCGATTATAATAATTTACGCAATGCGGTGATTAACTACTACTACCGCGTATTCCAACAGTAGATTTTGAATAAAAATATTATGTATACACGAATAATTCAATTAATTAAATATTATATTCTACGTGCGATAAAAAAATAAACAATACGCTATTGTTATTCATTATGATTCGTTGAAATGGTATGGCTGCCGATATTCGAACTTCTATCAGTAAAACTTCTTTCTTCTTTCGTGTCGAATCGTTATCCATCGTGACCGCTCATTCGGTTAGTCATATAGGCGGAAACTCAGATCTGTATAATAATATTATTCATTATTTGCTCAGAAACCATCTCAAAATTCTAAACACACATTAAACGCGTTCTACGAACCACTTTTGATATTGTATTCAATTTTACTTTGCTATATTATTGTTTGTATTATGATTATAATTTTTATTGTTATTTCATTTTACCCTCCCATGAGTATTTATTGTCATCGTTATATTTGCTCATGTTTTCGAGTTTCAGTTTTTAAATGACTGAAGAACGTATATCAACTTCGTTATAAATTTTTTCTTTTGCTGGGTGAACTGTATCGCCATCTTCGAAAACGCAAAACTTTGACCCTATATATATAGTATTATAATATAAAGCTATACTTTTACAAGGTACCTGTTATTTTATATTTTAACATTTTCTTTAATGACGTGGTAATATAGTGGAGAAAGAATAGGAATAATAAAATAATAGCACGTCAAAAGAGTCAAAGGACACAAACGCAATTATTAAAACGACTTTGTCATTTTCTTTACAAGTGCAGCGTATAATATTACATAACATTCACTTGCTTTTAATGATCTTAACTATTAGGCAGTTGCAACGCGTCATACATAAATTAACGTTTCTGATCAAAATTTAAGCTTACATTTTTAATTTATTATAATTTGGTTTTTTATGTTAATATAATTTAAAAACATAAACATCGTTATTATATTAATCAAAACGATTGAAATGGTTCATAGAACATTGTTAGTAGTGCATCATATGAATAAGACTTTGAGTTGAATAAATAACTTAGGTACATAATTTAAATTACTCATGTATAAGTACATAAATATTTAATTAAAAGTTGTAGAAAAGCGATAAATAATATTATATATATATATTACAATAAAACTGAAGACATATAAATTTTAAGTACAATATTTCAATCTAATATGCTATGTTACGTGAAGAAAGTACTGTTGACGTAATTCGTTTTTTTCAATTAATTTATAATAAGCTACCTAAACATACGATCAACTAATAGTATATGTATATTTGGTCTTCGAAAAAAAATTATACTTGTTAACATATTTATTTTTGATTTTAATGCTACAAAACTTCCTATCATGACATAACATAATTTATCAAATCAAAAAATATACAGTGAATAGAAATTAACGCGTTTTAGACGAAAACAAAATTACTTAAGCTTAAATTAATCATGAAATATAATTTAGAATTCAACTTAAATTCATGTGAATTTTAAAATTGAATTGCAAATTAATTAAAAGTCGAATATTATAAAATAAAAACATAAAACTTTATTGTTATTCTAATTTATCTTTCCTTATCCTTTATTATACATTCATCAGTGTTATGAGGTCTTTGATTATACCAACCGGTCGAATGCAAAGGTCCATTATTGTAATTTAAGTTGTGATCAGTCAAGCAGAATAATTTTCACGAATATTAAATTAGCAAAAATTTAATTAAATATATTTACCACGTATAAATCTTATTGTCTTGATGACGTGAACACATTTCTGAGATCCCGTGCCTCACAATACCTAACCAATAATGCTTGAAATTGTCATTTATTAATTGTCTTGATTGATGTATTTGTTATGAATTAAATGATAAATAACAGACTACAGTAACAAAATAATATTTCGAATTTTCTTTTGTATTATGCCATTAACATCCATTATTTTAAAATTTTAAGAATTTATTTTTTCTAACGATATTTTGAAACCCAGTGCTAAGTTAAATTGCGTTATTTTCTTTTTTAATATAATCTCTTATTGTGTGTGTTTAAGATGAAAAAAAAAATGTAATTATTTTTATAATTGAACATGTTTCGAAAAATATGAATTTCTTTCCAAAGCTATATTTAAGTGGATTTCCATCTCTGAAGCTCTAGAGGAAATTACATCAGGTTCAAAATATAAATCGTTTTACGGACTAAGTAAAAATAACATCAAGGATATATAATATAAATTGTGAAATCTTATCTATGTACATATATATATATATTATATATTACATGTTTTATTATACATAAGTACTAAGTAGGTAAAGGTAGAATGTGGAGTTTGTACGTCTCGAGTAATCCATTGCTTGTTATAACGATGGCTTGTTTGTACGGAGAATTAGGGTTAACTTGATAGTTTTTTTTTCTTATTATTAAGTGCGTTTTACACGAAAGTTTCTCCTTTCTCTATAATAACGTTGAGTTCAACAATATAATCATTATTATTTCATGGTCTTAACATAAGGTTAGGTTGAAAGAATACAAGAAAGTAAAATAAATTCATGTGTATCGGTGATAAGTATAGAAATATTTTCTATAAACCTACTATTTATATATCCCATTAAATTATTAAAACGAGATAAAACAACCCGATGTAGCTTGCAGGATAGTGAGCCTAATTATTTCAATATAATTGTGAAAACGAAAAAAACCTAAATGTATATGATTTTATAGATAAAAATGGACGGTAGATGGAAATAATTAACTATTCTACACATGTAGTTAGTTTATCAAAAAATGCATTTGTGTTAATGATAAAGTGTACGGGTTGTTATAGTGTTATATTATTTCAATATAATTATTAAGTTAATTGCAGCACTATTCGATTAATCAATCACATAATATTATGTATATTAAGGTACATTTACGCGTTATTCGTAATAATAATAATCAATTTTCAATACTGAACTACATATAATTTAGATATTAAATAGGAACCTATATTACAATATAAGATTATGTCAATATTTACCAATAGTTATTAATAATCAAGAATTGTTTATTGAAGAGTCTCGAAAGTAAACAATTTTTCATATTTAAATTTTATATCGATTATTCATTTATATGTGTATATTTTTTTTTAACCTACAGAATCTAGAAATGTTATTATAACATGCTAGTTTGTGAAATAATATTTGAAAATATATTTAATTTATAACACAAATCAGGATGATTTTAAAATCATTTTTTCGTTACATTATGTTGTTTTATACTTTACATATAATTAATGAAAATAGCGGTAGATACGAGTTGATATAAACTGAATAATATTAAATAGGTATATATGTACTCCTGTATGATATATACATATATATACATTTAAATGTTATTATCTGCATAAAAGATTCAACGGAATAATATATATAAATAGTTATATTTATTTTCATAGTCGATTTCCAATACTGTCATTTGCTGTTTTTGAAATGCAGATAAAAAACATTCATTTAGTATTTGTACTTTAGTTTATTCATTGTCCATTAAACACATACGACTATATAAATTAAAATTTTAAAATAATTCACAAAATGAGAGTTAAAAAACGATTGACAGATGAATAATTAGAATAATTTTTATTATCATGATGGACATTGGATAGAAAAAATATTTATAAGTAACTAAAACAATGAGACTCCCATTTACGCTTGGCCCACCTATCTATCGCATAATTTTAGTATTACGGTAGTAAATAAATCATAATATCATGTTTCTAATGTAGTGCAATGTTATAAGTTTGAAAGTTTGATGCTATTTTTTTTTTTTTTATCGTTACAAATCACGTAGAAATTGTTCTTGGATATATTATTATGATGTTTTAGTTACCAAAGCGTTTATAATATGGATTCTTTTAGTATAATAAATGTGAAATTTGTTGTAGCAAAAATACAAATACGTATATCTATGGTTACCACTTAGTAAGATATGTTGTTGAAACGATTACAGAGTTTACTTATTTAACTGTTATAGGGTTTTATACCAGATCTCTTCTAAAACTTTTTCTTTCTAATTTGTTTTCTTTCTTATTTTCCAGAATATGTATCTTTTGGCTTTTACGCAGCATCATCTACCTTAACTGGTCTTTGTTGTGCACTATTTCTATATTGGCACACACACAATTCTTCCAATCCATATCGGCGTATCTCTAACGTCGATTTATTTATTTTGTTAACCCACATATATTTATTGATGCCATTTATTTAGTTATTTATTTGTATGGATTTTGGTTTTTTAGTTTTTGTTAAGGTGTATATTATGCAATCGAGTTGAGCATCTCTTCGAGTAGCAGTCAGTAGTCTGTTTCTTAAATCAACCTTGATATATCAGTAAAACCGGCATTACTGTTGATAGTAACTAAAAATAATAGGATAGTAATTTTTCCCACATATTTAAGAAATACATAAGCTCATGCAATATGAGTTTATAAAATAATTATCATACTGTATTACTAAAAACAACAAAATTAATATTTCAAGATGTGATATAAAATATAAAACGTGTGAACCACAAGAACGAATAATTATCTATTTTAAACAAATAAAAAGTAATTAATAGTATAACAGATTGTGTTTTTATAAATTGTATTAAATAATATTATTTTAGCTTCTTATTTTTCATCGCATTAGAATAAAATAATTTTTTTATAATAATTCTAAGTTAGGTCAATTAAAGATGTTTTATATTTATTTTATTTTAAACTTAATATTTAAATTACAAATATTGTATAATAAATCAAAGTTAAATGTTAGTAATACAGTGATGTATTCAGAGTGGACAGATTGTATAAACTGTTCAGTAGTGGTAGCAGTCCATAACATTTGTCATTTATAAATTATGAGACACATACACTTTTTATTATATTGAAATGTCTGTACATGTATTTAACCAATAAATTAAATTTATAAAATATAATTTAATTTTTATTATCATGCTTGATAAAATATTATTGATTAGTCACAAATTCAGTCATAATTCAGAAATAGTATAAAATTATTTCATATAATCTATGATATAGTTAACACAGTTACAGGTTTACCTTATACAACTATCAATTTAAAGTTGGTATTATCTGCTATAGTTATTTTAAATTTTAACAATTTTGATTAAAGTTGTTTATTATTTTGTTCATTAAAAAATGTTATTTACAAGATATTTGTTAGCCATTCAAATTAAATTGAAAAATGTGCAGAAACTAGAAACTCACCGTTAACAGGTTGTGATAATTTTACCAATGACTTACTTAAGGCAATTTTTGATAAAATACATAGGATATTTTTTATTTAAATTTCAAGTGATTGTAGCGATCAAATTATCAACTCTGGTCTTTAGACTTAGGTGAAAAAATATAAGTATAATACACTTTATATAATAATGCTAAAAAAACGTATAACGTACGTTCACTCCGTCACAAAATAAGAGAGACTTCAGGTAGTGACCGAGTTTTGTCAAGCTCTGTCAAATCGTAACCAATTAACTATCCAATTAAATCGATTTTTATAAAATTTTGCTTCTGATGTTTGGCCACAGAAGAAAATTGCGTTATTAATCATGTCAATAATAATAATATGATGCTCTCTATATCACAATACTACTGGGACGTGTTAGCTTCACCTATTATTGCTGCTGCTATCATGCGCAGAAACCTGCCACCTGAAGTTACTTTAATTTGAAATAGAATATACTAAATATACTATAGAAATTTAATATCAACAAGCTTTAAGTTGCCGTAATATTTAAACCGTAAGTTGCATTATATTTTTAAGCTCAGCATACACGAACGCATATTTTTTGTAAAAAAAAAAAAAAAAAACACGATGGTATCAAAACTTTACCAAAGCTGTGAAACTTCTGCGAAATATAAGTTTTTGAATGTGGGACAAGTGATGATTTAGATATTTCATTACTTCTGTGAGTGGTTTTCGTAATATATCTGCGTTATATTATACTGTTTCTGCCACAGTGACATACATGTTTTTGGCGTAGGTATAGTACGGAATTACAGTAATATATACAATTAAAGATACCTATATAGAACTTATAAAGACGAAACTATATTGACAAGATAAATATTAACAGAGCGTGATGTTTAGTGGCTTTAATGAAATTCCAAAACACTCTCAATATTGCCACACACAAATGAGAAAGCATATTATATTTAACATAATTTATAACTGTGTTCATCAACGTTTCGAATTCGATGACGGAAACCACACCAATGACAACAAAAGTAAATAATTTGGCTTTCTACAATATTATTATACTATAATTTTGGCATATTGTAACATATTTACCTATGTAAGTAAGGATTGCGTGATGAAATGAAATTTGCTTTGCACACATAGTTTTCCCTTAATTTCTAACATCTATTAAGTATATTGCATTATTAAGCCACTACGTTGTTTTAGATTGTGCTTTTCAAAAAATACATATTGAATTAATAGAATGCATTAGAATAAAACATTTGCATTTTTAGAAAAAAACTTTACAACAAAATATTTAAACATGTAGATTGGAGATTGTTCATTAGATGTAGTTTTTAATTTAATTAATCAGTCAATTATATTGTAAATATCTTAAGAATAATAACAAATTATAGAAAGCATTTAAGTGATAGGTACACTAAGACATGTTGATTAGTTTCAATCGAGCTCTATTCGGTTCTATGATACGATTAATTATGATTTATTTCGTATTTAAAAATATAACAAAAACTGTATTAAACACGGATTTCACATACAAAACGACGACATTGCAAAATATATAATAATAATGATGATATACTTGTATTTATATTTTATACTATTTATAATAATAATGATATTGTTTTGTAAACGAACTATACCGATTACATTAAAATCATCAAAATCGACCTAACCTAACCGTCGCGCACTATTTTATGTGTAGATATTTACTGAATCATTTAATAATCATGTGCTTGTGTGTGAGTATACACATCAAATTTAATATTATGTGCAAGAAAACATAATATCGTTTAATATATATTTTATTATTTTAATATAATTATTACGATACGGTAGAGTTGTATCGTCGATCAAACGAATGTTTATGGGGACACGTTTGGGTTCATTAAAGTAAATCTACACATACCTATGATGTGATAATTATATATGTACTATAATAATTATACACGCAGTTCGATCATTCGTATATACTATATACCTATATATTTAGTACGATTTTTCCCTTTAGTTTTAAAGTCGTAATGGCGTAAATAAAAAAACGTAATAGTTTCTCAACCGACGCCTTTTCGTCGACAGTTGTCCATTAATTATGCACCACGGTTGTAGATGTTGCTTTTTTTCCTGCTTCTATATTTTAATAGTTATGATAATTATAACGCTCTATATGATCCACGATTAGACTTTGTACCCACACCCGAGCCATATAATTTTCATGACGTACAGCTGCTCTTATAACTCTTATAATATATATACACTACACAGATATGTATATAATTATAAGATACCGAGCAAACATTTTAGTAATATAACGTCAACCATTATCGAACAACAGTTCTAATAATTTGCATAAACGATAAAATATTCCATTAGTTTGTTTAAGAAGTAAACAAAAAAAATAAAAAAAAATATAAAAATCGTTTATCAAATACTGATGATATATAATATATTATATATATATATATATATATATAATATAGTTTATATACACATTTTAATAAAAATATCAATAGTTATAATAGTTATATAAAAGTATATGATATTGTATTATAGCCCTACTTTTAATAATCATTATTACACATAGCAATAATCAATGGCTGTCTATTGAAATTTCTCCATGGGATTCAAAATAAAATGTACCTATTTTCATAGATTTTAATTTAAAAATTTCATTTCAAATATTTATTAACAGCGTAAAATACGAGTAGTAGTTGTATGCCATCGGTAGTCAGCCGTTGATTAAATAAAATATTATATTTTTTAATTCTCTGCAGTTTTAATTATGAAAACTGAAAGTATTACAATATTAAGATAAAATTTAATAAAATATTCATTAAAATATTTGTTTTATAGTTCTTGCTGGCTTATAAACAACATTATGTGAAACTAGACTGCAGAATAATCTAATCAGATAAACATAATATACCATCAGGAAAATGTGAAAAAAATGTATATCTTAATTTCAATATTCTATGAACTATGACTTATCAAAAAAAAAAAAAATTAATTTTTTAACTTAAGAACTTTATTTTATTAAGTAATATCCGATAAATAATTTAATTTTTGCATATTATGAAAGATAATTACTCCATATGTATATCTCTTTTTTTTGATACTATATCATAGAATCTATAATATATTATACCTAAGTACCAACATGTATATTATAATAAGCAAATACGAAAATAATGTATTTACAAATAAAACATAAATCAACTAGGAATCGCTATTATAACAATGCTATAAATCATAATATATGGCACTAACGTGTACAATAGTTTTTAAAGTAAACGACTTTTTGAAACGAGAAAAATTATTTTACTATAACTATCGATGCTGTTTGTCTTGGCATATTGTGTTGTACATTATTTTATGTGTAATACTCTGTTAGCGAGTAGTAAAGTTAAGTGTATATTATGAAAGAAGAAAGAAAACTAATAAATATTTAAACCTTAACATAAAGTTAGTAAAAAAACAATTATTATAAAACATAAATATAATTACATGATTATGAACTTCGCAATACAGTATATACACCATATAGTAATACGATAATTTATAAAACTATTAAATATATAAATTTCCAAATTAAATATTCGGTATTATTATGACATATTTTCTCTTCATTTTCTAAAGACGATACGTTCGTCCATAAATTATATTATAGAAAAATATAAAATACATAAATATAATATATATTATATAATTGTAATAGAGATCGGAATTTTGGTTATTTTTAAAAATTATTCCTTGTTAAATGTATCCCTTAAGATGATAAATGTCTACTGTCTACTCATACTTAATAGTAAATTATTCATAGGCCCAGAATTACTAAGATAACGTTTACCTTATACATTTATAATAAAATTATTTTCTTTGCCAGTTTTATGTGTTTAACACAAACACTAAGTTTGCAAGTGGTATTTTGTGAAATTTCGAATAATCAAGAATAACTGAAGTATTTGTTATACACAATATATAACTTGTCTCATTACATTTATTTCCATATATGACTTGTGCTATAATTCATTCTTTTAAAATTTAATTTTGCAATTTTGTAAAATGTTATCTGTATTTTTTTTTTGTTTTTATTTATCAAGAAACACAATAATCACAATATTTTATAATCATGCTAAACATGAATACACAGGTAGAGAGTATGTACATGCGGTTGCTGATAGATGTTTTTAGATGGATTATTAACTAATGGAATATGATTTCTAACTGGTGTATATTTTATACCCTTGACTTATTTCTCTTGATTTTGGTGCACTGCAACTGTGGAACCCAACGACGGAGAAGACGTAATAAAAGTTATTTATTTATATTTTTGTTTTATAAAAGCAATAACCATAACAATAGTCAAATTATATCTCGAGTTGTTTATCATGTATATATAATACACACACACACACACACACATATATATATATATATATATACATGGATATAACTAGAATCATCTAATATATTGTACAAGCGCTGTTTCAGAATCGATTCGTGTTTGTTGTTGATGATGGCGGCGGCGCATGGTAGCCTTTATTGTGTCATCACATTAATAGTTTTTTATTTACTGTATCTGTAAAGTCTTAAATAGAAATACCTATCAATTTGAAAAATGATAAAGAGCATATTTTGAAATTATTAATGTCATAAATGACGTTCATCAAAATCCTTGTATTTAATTAATATCAATGATTATCTTATTAATTGCAAACTATCTGGATATTATTATTACGTATTTGGATATTATATGTATTATATACAATAAAATATAAGTCTGTGTCTAGCTAGAACCGACTTTGATATAGATGACGTTAGGAGGCGAGGTGCAATATCGAAACGTCAAATAACAAATAAAATAGGTGGTATTATTACTTTGAAGGTGATATTAAAATTAATTTAAATAATATATTTATCGCATATTTTACTGTGACTAGACGTCTTCGTGTGAATAGAAAAATTGTAACACATGAATAACGACGCTCACCTCTTGGATCGTGTACACGTACACATGTATACGCGTATATTTATATATTGCGCTCACAGGCTTAGTGAAATACGATACCAGCTGTTGAAATAAATCGTCTTCAAATGACTATTTTCCTTTGGGTCGTAAATAATTCATTTTTTCGTGTACAATAAACGTCGTGTGTGTATTATTATTATTATTATTTTTATATACGGAGTAAGCGACCACTAAACACAGAAATTACTCGTATAGACAGTGTTGTGGACCAACTGCTTATTGGCTTCGAAAAAACACTATTTTTCAATTTCTTAAATTCTGAAAACATATTTCTCAAAAATTTATATCTCCTAAATAATAGTCAACATAATCTCAATATATATATGTAATATACTTTTACATGTTCTTTCATAGATAAACGAAAATAGGATATGCGTTTAAGATTTTGATTCGATATTCACATAGAACATTATCGAGTTGATACAAATTACCTGTCTATAAATTAAACAGACTAATTATTATAAAGAAAAATACTCTATTTTCATAATGTATTAATGTTTTTAGAATTTTTTTTATTTTTTTTTATTTTTTTTTTAGTACAAATATTTACAGTTTTAATTTCATATTAAGCAGAATATTTTACTGAGAATTTCAATGTATAAAATTGTTTTTGTAACGAAATGAATTAATAAATTATAAATGGTTAAACTTTTGAGTATAGATAATGGAGTAGTGGGTAAACATTTTACCCCTCATCTAAATTTTAAATATTTACTTATAACAATTGACTTCTCATCTAAAATTTGATTTTTTACGAGTAACTACATTGAGATTCTTAGATTAGTTTGCTCGAGAATATGAAATTAATAATAATAAAAAATGGTGTTATTTAAATTTCTAAACATTTCAAATATTAAAAAAATTGAAAATTTATAAGGTTTAAAATAAGTAAAAATTAAACAATTATCATTTGAAAATATATTTTCAAACACTAAGATACTTTTCAAAAAAGTTAGTTTTTTCCTTTAAAAAAGATCTTTGTATAAAATGTGACGTGGTTAGTTTATACTTTACACTATGCATTATGCAGTAATTATAATTAATTTTTCATGTTTTGTGCGTGCTAAATAATATATAATTATATACATTTATGTATATTATGTATTGTTCCAGTGGTTTTTATTTTATCAAAAAACTATTGACGAACGAGTGGGAATAGTTTGTCTCCAGAGTTGGAGAGATGTGTACCCGATTATCTCAATCGATAAGGCTACGAACTGGTCCTCGAGGAATTACATTTAAATAAATACATATACACATCTGTAACGAAAAGTTCAGTGTTACAAAGACACTATGTATAATGTGTCTTTTATTAATCATGATAAAGTGGTAAACTGAATAAAATTGTTTAAATTGATGTTTGTTATAATGAATTTATGATAATATAGCACAGTAGTTATACTTACAAATACACGAATACGAGTATTGACACTGTAGTGGGATGAAAATGATAATTTATTGATAAGAAATATATTTATGTTCCGGCATGGTAGTATATTGTATAAATATAATAATACGATACGCAGGATTAAAGAAATATTTGATTCATTTTATCTTAACTAACAATTTAATAATAGGTATTTAATTTAATAACAATAATTTTTATTTTATTAATTTCTGAAAAAATATAATATTGGGCCTTACTAAATCTCTCGTTGGGGGCTCACAAATAATAATCTATCACTACCTATAAAATACAATCGTTTACTTGAAACTGGCGCAAAGCCACAGGAATTTTATGGGTACAATTTTATTTTACTAATATTGTGTGATCGATTTTTGATATTGACTGCTTTATCTCAAGATTGGTTGAATTTGTTATTTAATGGTATTTTTATTTTTATTGTTTAAATCGTCATCTTAGAAAAAACTATGTTTGCAAGTATCACATGAAAAATGTAAAACCTTTAAATATTGAAAAAAACTAATATATTGTCATAATTGGTAAAGAGAGTACCTAATTTT
>NW_020271564.1:877-5789 GCF_002803265.2 Melanaphis sacchari | reverse complement strand
CAGTACAGACCTGCCCTGCCCTGCCTCCCAATATGCGCTAGTAAATTAATATATATATATATTTATCCTAGATGGCTAGACACATATTATGCCAACTTACACTTATTCTGTATTATCACAGAGTCCCACCATAATAGTCATATAGGTATAACTATATTTTAAATATTTAATACAATTTTTAATAATTAATAATTTTAATAATATAATCCTTGGGTCTAAGTACTCTAAGTACTCTAAGTACTACTTATTCACGTGCTGAAGCAGTCTCATTTCGCCGCTTGCTCCATGTAAAGTAAAATATATTAATATTTTATTTCTATATACATTAAATTATACTCGTATTTTGTCTAATATTATCAAATTTAAAAAAAAAGGGTGAGCAAGTGGATATTTCTCTGTTGTATAGTAAGGGTGAAGAGTAAGTTACTTTAATGTTTAAATGTTAAATTTAAATGCAATGACACTTATATATGAACGGAAATGATTTGTCATCTCTATAATTAAATAACACCTTGTATTTCATTTTCAATTCTCAAGCTTTTTATACAAAGTTTTTGAAAAATTTTTGATTAAAAAATAATGAGCAAATATATGTGATTTTCACTAACTATGTCAGTATTCTAACTTCAAAAGCTTATATATAAAAAAAAAAAAAACAGCACCTATGTATTTTGATAAATTGTGAATTACTGTAAGATCAACTTTTGTGGAACCTTTCATTACATTTTCAAGTATATATTGTCTAAGCAAAATTTTTTTATCAATATTTAAAAAAAAATAACTTAAAAAATCAAATATTTTAAGCGTCTATTACTAGCATAACAATTAGAGAAATATTTTCACTATTGCTGATGAAAGTTTCAAGTTTCTACGAATTATACGCATTTTGAATCAAAACAAATATCTTCAATCGTTTTAAGGTATCTATATCGTTATTTTATGCGATTTCGTAAAAATCAAATTTCATAAGTTCATAAATTTTTTTCTATATAAACCCTGGAGTTTTTTTTTACAGTTATTTGAAGGAAAACTTATGGAGAACCTTGTATTAGTTTTTTTTAATCTTGGGTAACTATATCACAAACATTTTTTGGATTTTCAACTTCGAAATTCCTTGCAAATTTTCGCGATTTTGACATATTTTGTATACATTTGAACTTTAAATGCTTGTAAATAAAAATCGCGACTAACGATATTTGATTTTTTCACTACGATAAGTAGGTACTACTTATAATAAACCTTGTATTAAATCTTAAAGTTTTTTTTGAAATGCTAATTTTGTTTTCAGCATTTAAAAAAAAAAAAACTTAGAAAAATTGAATACTTTAATTGTCTATAAATAGTTTTAAAAAAGCTAAAATATTTTGAAAATTCAATAATAAATAGATAAATTTTGGTGAACATTTCAAGTATATACAATGATTTGCTTTTGCAAGTTACAGTAAAGTAAAAAATCGATTTTGTCGAAAACTATATAGTTATTCGTAAAAATTCCCGTTTTCTGTTATTTTTTTAGGATTTTTCTTGACGCTTTTGAAAGCTACTAGAAATTATTTACTTTTGACCCCCCTCCTCATCAAAGTACTAACTAGATTAACTTTCTTTTTAGAAACTAAATTGAAGTTAAAAAACAAAGCACTATTGTCTATTTATACTCCAAAACGTGATGAGTGATGAAAAACACAAAAATAAAACACACACACATACATCATTGTTAAAACAATACATTCATTACTCTGTTCAGAATCTAATTGTTGAGTTTTTAGTAGTTTATGAAATAGTAATAAATTGGGAGAGGGGCCTAAGCCTCCTTAATTCTTAAGCGATTTTATGAGGCCTAGGTTTTATAAATTATAAGTTATAATTTTAAGAGGGTTATGACTCTGATGTCCTGACTAACCTGCAGTACCTTTTAAGAGTGCAGTTTAAGAGACAAGAATTGAGTGTATACTGTACCTCGTTATTTAGTAGATGAGTCATTACATTGAATGTGTTAAATTTTAATTCAATGACAAATCATTGTATTCGAAAAATGATTTTGAACAGAGTTGGTCTGTCAGCCTATATTATAAAGTATATGTTATAATATATTATTATTGCTTCTACAGAAATTAATTTTATTATTAATAGGGCTTGGATTTATAATATTTATATGCAACAGTATACTTTTTTCAGTTTCTGATTATTGTTTTTGTAAGTAATGTCCACGAATCACCTCATGATGAGATAAACCATGGTGATTTTATTTTTCATACTTTTGCACATTTTGGACAAAATGTATATTATTGCATATTTTGAATAAAATTAATATTATTGTATATTTCGACTATAAAAATGCGAAAAATGCATGTTTTGCGGTATAAGTATTTCGTTTTTAGATGTTTTTATCATACGACAAGTACGTATTGATACTGTTCAAAAATATCTTTTCAAGGTTATTATTTAGTCTAACAGAAGACCGTCCAGTTTTGAAAATTCAAACATCATGTAATTGTTTTGTGTTATACATTTGAATAGCGTAAATAATTAAGAATATTATTTAATTAATTTTAAAACATATGATTTTTTTTAAGTGTATATTTCATATTTTTGGCATACACATATAATATTAATTACATATTTTTAATAAGCCAAATACATATTTTACAATATTTATTGCATATAAATCCTAGCCCTAATTATTAGTAATACGTTAATACAGTATAAAAGGGCAATAAATTAAAATAACTTAAATACTTTGAAAATATCTTTTGAACATAATTAAATATGAAAATACAACTTTAAAGTTTCAGCGATTATTTTTGAATTGCAATAAAACAGTTAAAATTGTATCATTATTTATTGTTTTTAATGTTCAGATATACATTTTCGTCAAATTCAAATTTCAAATGTTTATTAATTAATATTGAAGTTAATGAGTAATATCTACTAATTATTAGAGTTCGGAAGTTGTAGGAGTTGCATATTATAATACTAAACGATAAGAAGTAAAAAACACACGTTTTCACTAATAAAAACTGTTTCATTCAAAGTAACTACACTACGTTGAATATTATTTATAGACTATGTCCACTATTTAATTACTTCAACTGCCTATTATTAAATGACTATTGGTTTTAACAATTAAGCATCAATTCTAAAAAAAATTGCGATTTTTTGTGAATCTAAATCTTGTTGTTTTTGAAAACTTGCGTGTTTTTAATGTATTATAATGTGTATTTATCTATTTGTAATTACCTAGTAGGGTTTGGAAGTTATAGGATTAAACTCAATATTGTATAGCTCGGATTTCTGACTTGGTCTGCTGTAAATGAAGAGCATACTAAACAATATGCAACTCCAATAAGTTCCAAACCCTAATAATAAGCATTAAAACATTATAATTCATAATTTATAAGTAATCAAAAAAAATAAAAAAAATACTGGTCATCTATTTTGTGTTCAAAGTTTGTGCATTGCAATTTATTTTTGTATTTTTAAATGTTAGTAGACGATTTTAAAATTTGAACATTATTTATTATGCAATATAAATATGTATTAACCAGTGGCGGCCGTGTGTTTTTAATAAACTAGTGCACATCCAAAAAAAAATATATCCGATATCATATATATATATGTATAATATATATTATATATATTATAAATTGTATTAAATAATTGTTTACAAATTTTAGTTATTTATCAATTACCTTTTATTTTGTTTATATTTTAAGTCTAGAGTAAGGCCTACTTTTATTTTCATCTTCTTTTCAAATGAGATTGTTGAAAAATTGCATAGTAGTATTTGCTGGAAGTACTGAATTCATTTTAAAAATTGAAAACAAATACACAAATAATAATATACGTTAATGTTGATTGTTGGTGGTCGATAAAAACATAAAAAAGATTGTTGTTTCGAATTTCCGACGGTGATTAACATTATCAACTGATAATCGGAATATAATAAACGAATGAGAGTAAAAATAAATTATTATGCCCATGCCGATGCGCAGCGACGCGGTGACGTCGAAAATAATACACGGAAAACAACTTAATTGGTTAAGTGCACAGAAACGAATGTGCACGTCAAGTACATTATAACGCGGGTTGTTTGTTTCAACTTGTTTTAATTTTTAGGCTACGGCTACATTGGAATCGTTTCCGATCCGATCCGATAATCCGACTAGTCGGAAGAAAAACAAACTATGTATAATTTCGGTAGTGGCTAGATTTATCCGTTCCGACCGTTTCCGACGTACCAACCAGTCGGATACGTCGGTTTTAAAACAAATTGATTTGTTTTTCATCCGACGAGTCGGACAAAATAAAGTTTTTTTTGATTAAAATAGTAATCAAAATTATTTTTAAAATTGATTTCTACCATATTTATTGCGTGCGAGTGTGCACAGGTCACGACATGTACCCACACGTGTTGTACTGGTCGTCTTGTCGTGCCTGACATTTTGTCAATTGTGTCTGCAGTGTGTTCGATAAATTTGTTAAATTAAAATAATTGAAATTAAAATTGTTTAAGTTTTTAGCCAAAATATAATATAATATTAAAATTTAAAAGTGAAATAACTTAATAAATTTAATAAATTTAATAATGGAATACGATAAAGAGCGCCTAATTGAAATTGTTCACTCAAAACCAGCATTATGGGACAAAAAGACATCACAATATCAAAACAGAAACTTGAAACAGAAAGAATGGAAAGACGTTAATAAAATATTGGGAGGTAAGTCAAATATTATTTTATATAATTTTTACATATTTATTATATTGAAACATTTGAAACTTAATTAATTTTTTCATCATATATAAAAGTAACACAAATTAATAAAAAGTACATAGTACATAATATTATAGTAGTATTATAGTAGTATCATTGATTTTATAATATACAGATAAGCCATTTAATTGTTTATAGTG
>NW_020271564.1:0-867 GCF_002803265.2 Melanaphis sacchari | reverse complement strand
GCTTATCTGTATATTATAAAATCAATGGTAGTATATATATATAATAATATAATATTATAACATAATATACTAGTAATACTGTTAAAACATTATTTACTAATTTATTTATCCAAGAGAGATTGTTATCATTTTCTCCAACAATGTGATATCTTCTTATGTATACATTTTACAGTGTAAAATATATCATGGACCATGACTAAACTTATTATTTAATTACTTTTTGTTCCATAACAATAAATTTCTTGAAATGAAATTTTTCCAATTGGACTGTTAAAATATGATTTTAATGTATCTCTAAGTTGTTTTGCATCATTTGAATACCTATTAAGACTTTTTCGTGAAATATTTGTAATTTCTTGATTTTTTTTTTCAAATTCGAAACTTTCCATTGCTTCTTCTATTGCAATTGCGTTAGGGCTTCCATCTAAATCTATTATTATGTTATGCAGTAAAGTTATGGCTTTGGCAATGTTTTCTGCTTTTTCAATTTTAGTTTCGATAGGTTTGTATAACAGTCTCCACTTGGTACACATTATTCCAAACGCACATTCGACACAACGTCTAGAACGTGAAAGTCTATAATTAAATATCATTTCTTCATGTGTCAGTTTTCGCTTTGAATATGGCTTCAATATATACTCTTTTAAAGGGTAGGCATCATCAGCAAGCATTACATATGGCATAACAATTTCGGTATCTTTGATTTTTGTAGGAAGAGGTAATGAATTTTTGTAGTTATCGAGTATGTCATATAAATCTGAGGCTAAAAACGTACCGCTATCACTCTGTTTACCGTAGGCTCCTACATCTACAAATATGAATTTGTAATTCGCATCTGCAACTCCTTGTAATACAATTGAATAATAA
>NW_020271563.1:0-10972 GCF_002803265.2 Melanaphis sacchari | reverse complement strand
AGACTTCAACATATGGTCAAACTAGTAGGATTCACGTGACGACTCTGTTCACTCCTGCCCTTGACGTTAAAACAAAACAATGAAAATATAAGCATTACTGACAACCTCAAAGAAACCTACAATTAATGTTACTAGCGAAACTATAATATAACGTAGAATATAATTTCACTCTTTAATTTATCGTACATTATCATTGCACTTTTAGATTAACATGTAGGTAGGTATATAATTTATTTATGTTTTTGTATAAATTCACATTATTATTATTTTATATTTATTCAACTTTATGATACATTCAAAAATTAACCTGCAATAAAAAAAATAATGTTATCAATTTCATACTCATAAAATTATTTAATTTCTCTTATGAATTGTACTCGTATATCATATTATAACATATGATTTTCTTATACGCATATTGTTATTGTAGATTATTTCAATTTAATTTATTTAGGCCATTAATATTTTGTTAAGTGAATATTTAAATCATAATATGTAAACATTTATAATACACTCATGAATTAACGGTTGATAAGCAATTGATGTTTATTAATATGTTCTATTAAATATTGAAAGGTATTGATTCTCGCGGTATAAATCATATAAAATGATTTACAAGATATTTATATATCCGATATCAAAAAATGAAGGGTTTTATCTAAAATTACTGAAACTTATTAATTTGGTTATATAGTAATACGATGATAAATAAGTAACAAATATAGGTAGATGTACAGATAGTTGTAATATATAAAAACTAAAATTTTACAATTAGTGTCTCCAGCAATAAAAAACAGGACACGCCTAGATACGGCTGCATTCAATGATTTGGTACTTACACAAATAAAGCACAACTAGCGAAACTAATCTGATTACTTTATCATTGTAATTACACAGTTTTGTGCATATAGTATATTTATTATTGTATTACATTATTTTTATACGAAAAAAAAATATAGTATTGGTTCAAAGAATCATATCAATAATTTAAATAATGAATGTATATTTTATTATAACAAATACGAGTTAACAAAGCATTGGCGTTCTTTATATTAAGATTGAAATATCAAAACTAATATATTTCGTCAATAACTATAACTGTTCTTGAACATTCACACAAAATTACGATACATTTGGTCATATAAAGCATAAAGTCACAATTTAAAAATCATAATATAATACAATAACAACGTTCAACTAAAAAAAAATATATTTTTGAAATGTATACCCCATATTGATGACACATTAGAGTATTGCACGATTTTAATAGGTACATATATGAAATAGAAAATTAATAAAATATATTAAGATCTATAAAAATAAATGACCATTACAAAAACTTAGCATAACGACATTTGATTAAAAAAAAATAAAATAATAATACCTAAAATATAAATTAACACTTTTTAATGTTTATGTTATGATTGAGTGCTTATCAACCTGGGGGCTGTGGCTATATGACTGGGAGCCTTGAAATATTTACTTAATTTAAAATATTTTCGATTATTTAGTTATTATATAATATATTATAACATATATAAATGTAACGCGTGTAAATTTAGTATATCATTAAGAAAAAAATAATTAATGATTCTGATTTAGGAGCGCCTTGACAATTTTACATTAAATTTAGGGGCTCTATATAACAAAAAAGGTTGAGAAGCACTGTTATAGACTGTAGTCACTAGACGGTATATAAATCATATAGCACAAGATTTAGTAAAAAGTATAAATCAAATTTTATATATAGTCTGAAGGACGAAACACGTTGAATATTGAAAAGAAAAGTCACGTTTAAACAATGAATCAATGTCCATATTATAATATTAATCAGTATAACATATTAAACGAATACCTAATCACCATAAAATGTTTATAAGGATCAAAGTGTAGGTTGAATACGTTCCATAACTATAAACAAGTAGATCATAATTGATTGAACTAAAGACAACAAAAAATGAATAAAAACTCAGATAAAAAAATAACCGTAATAAGACTTGTATAAATTATCGCAGATGAAGAAAACTATAAAACACCTCAATTTATTTCTCGTTATATCATTCAGTCTCATATTTTCATTGTACAATGTACGATATCATATGCATAATTCTTAATTTTTAATTCTAAAAACTAAAACAATTTTAACTTTTTAATTATATTAATTAGTACATAAAACATATTTTTTTAAATCTCTAGGTACAACTATGAATATAAAAATCGTTACCATTCTGATTTTATGGATTCTCGTTATCGACGGAACAATATTACATGAAGATAAATCACATACTGAAAGAAGTATATTTTTTAGTTGTTTAAAACGCGTTAAATATTATTTATTGACGTTGTCAAAAATTATTAAAATAGTATATAATTACACATGCATTTTTTTTATGTTAACGCTCTTTCATATTGTTAACCTTATATAGATATTTAAAGTTTTGACCATATCACTTAATTACTGATTAATAAATATTGCATAAATTATACATTTGCATTGATATCTTAAAAAAACATAATTTATAAATATAAAAAATATATTATTTTATAAAAACTAATAAGAACTTTTACAAGTATAAATATACATAGAAGTGCAAAATATAATACTTTTCTTAAAGGAATTAATTAAGTACTGGTTTGATAAACATTTTATAAATATTTTATATAATTTCTGTGATACGAATTATACTTGATTTTTTAAAGTACATAATAGAGATTTACATAATTGTATAGATTGTTGTAGTTACCTGTGTTAATTTTAATTTTATATATATTTAGTAATTTATTTTCATTACACTATCTATACTTGTTATTGATGATAAAATTAATGTTTTATGTAATAATGTATGTAAAAATGGTCACTATATTTATTTTAGGTTGTCTCTTCAACATAGAAGAAGGAGGACAAATATGTACTGATATTGAATACAAATCCCATGCAGGTATGTTTTATAATTTTAAATATTTACAAACTACAACCCATTAATCATTATTATTTCATGTTATAGTTTGAAAATAATTATTAAAAAAGTATATAATAATTATCGACGCATTTTAATTATATAAGCTCTTACTTTATATTACGCATACCTATATAGATAACATCTATATTATTTTTAACCTGATAACTTGATCACTGATAGGCACATAAGCGATGTATTGTATCTTTATATATGAATCCCAACAGTACATAATTTATTAGTACTTATTAATACTATAAAAATTCAACGCCTTAAAAGAATGATTGTATATACATAAAAATATACAAAAGAACTATTAAATATATATATAAATATAAATATATTTCTATAATTTAAATATTTTCTTTCAAGTAAATAAAAGAAATTAAAAAAAAAAATGAATACGCATTTCATTATGTCTTTAATTTGTCTTACATTTATAGTAATTTATTGAAATTATATTATTTATAAAGATATTAATTTTTTCTTTTGATATTTTTTTCCAAGATGATTATGACATCACAACAATTTGTAAAACAATATCGGTGAATAATAAAGGTAAAGAAGACATCCATAAATATTTAACAATCGACATCATTTTTAACATTAAAACATAAAATAAACTATTTTCAGGAAATTCATTCAATACTTCAAATAGTATCGGATGCAATGATGTAAAAATACATTTGAGAACAAATGCAATTGGTATGCCGATTAATTTTAATGGTTTAATTTTAAGTTCCGATAAGAAAAGTTTAGAATTCATAGCAGACACTAAGTACCCAACAACATTAAACAATATTTTTACAAGAAACCAAATCGAGTACAACCCCGATGAATGGACCATCTCGGAATTATCTATGTCTAGTACGTAAATTAAAATATTAAAATTAAAAAAAAATGTTTAAAAATTCTAATTGGTAAACGGTGATAAATCATACAACTATAAATAATTAGATATTACTGAAAAACAATGAAAAATATCTTTTCAAAATCGTTTAGTCTCTTTTCATTTATAAAGTTTTAAAATAACCTAAATGTTTAGATTTTTATTCAATACATTACCTATATGGTTATAGATGGAGCGGAACCCCCGAAAAAGTTCAATTATGATTTGCTCTTATGGAAAGCTAATACCAATGAAGAATCGTTCGAGATCAAATGGAAACAAATAAATTCAATTAAAATGTGTATATCTATATCCTATTTACTAGAAGATGAATCGAAATGTACTTTGTCAATGGCCTTAACTGATAAAGACAATATTGACGAAAGATACATATTATATTCTAATTTAACAGAATCGGTAACTTAGTTATATACATGAATTTTAATATATTATATTGCTTACATACTAGTTAAAAAGCACCATGTTACTTTTTATAAATTTGAATACAGGAGAACAAAAACATATTATATTATATATTTTATTAATATACATATATGTATATAATGGTTTTATAATTTCTTAATTTTTTGAGCATAACATTTTTATTTTGCCAATTCAATGTTACGAATATCATGAATCTTTATACCACCTTGCTGTTATGTAAATTAAAAAAACTATTTTTTGAAAAAAAGATTCTATTCAAGACAAATTATACATGTAAAATAAAGGGTTGAGTTTGTAATACAAATTTTATATTTTACAGAAAGAATTAAAAACGGTATTATTAAAAAGTAATAATTGGTTACATGAAAATAAAACATATAAATTAAATTTTAAACTCAAAAAGAAATCGGAAGTAAAAAGGTACGATTACGAAAGTTCTTATGAAAACGAGTTTATTTATACGAGTAAAACAATATATGCCGAAGGTTGTAAGATTGGAATCAAACGTATAGCTCAATGCACAGATGACTATGGTAATTAAGATTAACAGTTTATACTTAAGTAATACATATCAGCGTATACAATTTAAAATTTTCAAACATCAAATTATATTTACGTTCAAATATTTAAAATTGTTTATTTTTTTTTTTTTTTTTTTGTCAATATTTACTCTTAAAATACGTTAAATTTCAAAAGTAAAATATTACCCAGTCAAAAAAATTACACTTATATTCATCACTATATTAAAAAAAAAAAGTTTATTTTAAATTCTGATTAAAACCGCAAATGGTATTATTTTTGGATTTATTTTTTTTAGTTTTCCAAATCTCTTAGATTCTTAGCCACTTTTATTTAACTTCAAATTAAATTAACAACCGTTATACCAACATAAAAATAAATTACTTAAAGTAATATTAAAAAATATCAGGAAATAAAATTAGTGAAATATTGACATATTTATAATATCAGTAGCGGATCTTTACTCATTTAAAGGGGGGTGAATTTGTGTTATTAGAGGGCCGATTTTTAGAAAATTAAAATCTAGCAAGCCAAAACACAAAAAGCAAAAAAAAAAAAGGCCATTCAAAATATGAATTT
Source organism: Melanaphis sacchari (assembly GCF_002803265.2). Lineage (NCBI taxonomy): Eukaryota > Metazoa > Arthropoda > Insecta > Hemiptera > Aphididae > Melanaphis > Melanaphis sacchari. Next base: position 5,584 of record NW_020271563.1, on the reverse strand, counting down.
TAATAAGCATTTTTTTTGTTAATAATGTAGATTAGTAGCACGGGCCAGATATAAAATTCTGGCAGGGCACCAGTTGCCTACCCGTACTATAAAAAAAAAAGCACAAGGGAGGGGGGCGATTGCCACGTCACCATTCCTCAAATCCGCTATTATATTAAATATACATTTCGAGATATCATTCCGCGACAAATCGTTTTTCGTATATAATGATACATCATTGAATTCAAATTAAATAAATAAATAACAGTGATCCACAATACCCTTATTTACTGTTGCATTGAGCAATATGCACTTGCCTTCATTTTTATATAGACTTATAAATTATAATATAAATATGATAATAATAAAAATAATAATATTATGTTAAAATAGAAAACGAAGAAATATTGACAATAACAGCAAAAGAATTACAAAAGACTCCATCTTCAGCTTCGTTAACATTCAACGTTTATCCATTTGGTAAGAAATTTTGTATCCATCTAAATAAATTTTACATATTCTTTAAATGATACTGCAAACATTTTTTTGAGAATAAAAAATAGAATAATCCTCTTCTAAGATCTCAAATAAAATATTTGAGTACCGCGTTTTTAATTTTATTTTTTCATAAATAACATTTTACTATCTAAACTAATCAAAAAAATTAAAAATTGATAATCAATGTACTGGTTATAACTTATAACGTATCAGAATGAGAACCACGGTAATTCTAATAATATTATTGAAACGGAAATAAATTTTAACTGCTTGATTATTAATTGTATAGTTTTTTCATTATTGAGTGCAACAGACAAAGCATTAAAATTTAAGAAAATTGTCACACAGACACTTACGAGTATAATCTGTGATAAGGTAACTGTGATTTGGTAACATACAAATGTTAAGTAGTAAACAATTCTACAACTGACAGAAAAGAAAACAGTAAAAACATAATTCTTGGTTTTGAGAAAAGTATAGTAACATTATTGAAGTATATCTACTACCATTTCAAAATTTAGTTAATTTAAGTTTAATTAATAAAAATCTTAAAAGAATACAAGCAAGGCCAGAACTTCTCCAACTTACCTATAAAAAACAAGCGTTTTAATAAAAAAAAAAACATAAACAAATCAAATACAATGGCTGTGTAGAAACGCTAGGTGGAAAATTTTTTATAATAACTAGGATCGAAACACATAAATTATTTTAACCTATTTATTTTTCTTTAAATATTATGATATGTTTAAAATGTTAGTTTCTGAGTCACATAAAAAAGATATTTCACTGTCTATGGAGTGCCTAAACGGAGGATTTGCTAACAAAAATGGTTGTACGTGTCCTCCCGGTTTCAAAGGAAATAACTGCGAACATGGTAAATAATTTTAAAAAAACACTAAAATAAATTCATACATTTGAAATCGATTATGCTACATTTTAACATCATATAAACTTGTCAGGATGCGGACCGAATACGTTTGGAGTTGATTGCACCGGAATGTGTTCAATGCATCTAACGCAGTGTCGACGGATGAAGTTTTGTACTCGCGGATTTGGATGCAAATGTCCAGCGGGATATAGTGGAGACGACTGCGGTACAGGTACATTAACACAATTATAAATGAAAACTTGAAAATAAATAAATTTTGTAAATTTTATATAAAAAAATTGTTTGTTTGTTTTAATTAATTAAATTAAATATAAATTTATTTTTTTGTTTCTTTTCTTCTCTATAATTCTAAAGTATAAACCAATATTACTACTTAAACGTCAATTGCGCAAAAGGACTCAACCCGTATATTCATAATATAAATATAAAAGAAATCTAAATTTATATACATTTGAACATAATGGATATGAATACATTTGTTCTTAAATTTAATTTAATAATATATATTTCAATGTTATAAGGAATTTTGGGTTGAAATAAAATTCTATGTAACTCTAAGTGCCCCAAAACCCAAGGCAAAACACACAGTGGCCAGTTTGATAAATACTTAATAGTAGCAAAAATTTTACAATGTATTATCTAGGCGTTCTACTACTACCTTATAGATATTTGACAAAACTTGTTATAGTAACTTAAAAACAAACTATTTCGGCATATTAAGAATTTTTTTAATATTGAGTGCTCATAAATCCTGTATCAGTTAGTAAAATATAAATTTTATTATTGATCGATGTTTTACACGAGCAGAATGTACAAGTGGTACGTACGGTGTAAATTGCGAGCAACAATGTTCAGAGGGATGTCGTTTTAAATCATGTGACGTTTACACCGGCATTTGCAACAGAGGATGTACGACCAATTACATAACACCGGATTGTAAAGAAAGTAAAAATAAAAAAAATAAACGTTTATAGTGTTAGTGTTACGTATATTAATAATATGGTATAATTCGTTTTGCGATTACAGAATATCCATGGCTCAAATCTCCGCCACAACTGGAATCGTCGGATTTTAAGTCACTAAAATTGAAAATTAATTTTAATTCAGAAAATATACTAGGCAGCAGCAATGTTACCTCTGCCTATTATCAAATTGTATATAAGGTAAATAACATAAAAATTAAATGTGTAAATGCATATAATAAATAAATATACAAATAATACAAATATAAACAATGGGAATTAATGGTGTTATAAAGTGAAAAGAAAGTTGTAAAAATTATATTATAGTAAATTTAGAAACGCTTAGATAATAATTTAAAAATTAAGAGTAACAAACCAAAAAAAATATTTTATTGGCCTTAACTAATAAAAATTTAACTGATGTCCGAGCGTCAGGTGTTTTGTATATTAATCTATTTTAAGCACTTCTTTTTTGTAATAAATATGTATTTAAGGATGCTTCAAACGAATCAAAATATCAATACATGGAACTTAAAGAAATTGGACAAGAAAAATCTGTAGTGGAAATCATAGATGGTCTCAATTCGGGAATATCGTACACTTTTGGTGTGATCTTAGTTTCAGAAGATGGAAATTACAACCTAGAAGATATGCAAACAATCAATTACTCTACAAAGTGCCTAAGTATTCATAATACTTACTATCTACAATAGAATTACAATAATTTATGTTTTAGAATATCATAAAGTAGTATAATAATTATTATTTTTTGTATAATATAGTGTCAGAAAATACAAACTTCGAAGTAAACTTAATGAGTGGCACAGACTACATAAATGTTACTTGGAACAAGGTAAACAACTAAAATAAAATTGCAAACAGTGCTTCGGCATGTTATTTCATGGCTTTATAAATATATTAAAAAAAAAAATAACTTTTAATATTTACTATTATTTGTAGTTTAATAATCGAAATGAAGAAAACTGCAAAATAACAAAATATTTATTGAAACTAATATTTAATAATACACCTCTACAGCAAAAAAGTTACTCAGAAGAAGTAATATCTGAAAAAAATGATGGATATACGTTTGAAAATCTACTACCAGGTAAAAAATACGCAATACAAATAATAGATATATCGACAACAGGTCAGACTAAAGCATCAAACGTTTCATATATTTACACCAAATCTTACGGTATGTAATAAATTTTATTTATGTATCGTACAATCAACAAATGATAAACTTATTTTGCAGAACTTATTCAAATAAAAAACATTAAATCCAAATTAAATCAAAATTCATCACTAACAATAACGTGGGACGTTGATGAAATTCATGCAAATACGCCATTAAATTTTGAAATTAAATACAAGGTATAATGATTATAATATTTAAAATAACTTACTTATTTAATAACATACAAGTAGACGGAGAAAATTTTAAACTATAATTAACAATACCACACACATTTGACATAATATATTCGAAAAATCAAAACTATGTCTAGGTCAATAAGCATTTTAGTTGTTCAAACGAAATCATTACAAACAACTGGACATCGCTTTTAGTTTACAATCAGACGAAAGGAGAAATTTGGGATTTGATACCGAACACGCAGTATGTTATAAAAGTTGATCCATTAGTTAAAGGATATACTTATGACAACTATACTAATATGATTTTCGTAAAAACACCTACCTCTAGTTAGTAGTATTCATAAATTGCAGTTTAAAACATAATTAAAATATTTTGTAATATTTCAAATGGTTGATAATATTCTAGAACCTAAGTTAACACCTGTAATTAATGATGAAAATGGTTTGTATACCACCAATCAAAGTGTACATTTCAGTTGGAAGATAAACAAGACCGAGTGTTCTAAACTAAATGGTTTCTTTCGAGGATACCAGATCATACTAAAAGTTAGTATAATATACAAATTTACCAGAAATTTAGTGTGTTTTTTTTCTTTTTTCTATATCATAAAACAGCATTAATTGACTTATTATTATACACAACTTAACAAATAATATTTTAGACGTTTTGTTATTTATAATAATATATGGTATCGTGTCGTATAGGATAATGTGGAAGGCACGCAAGTAATAAAGTCCATAAAAGAAAACTCGGTGACAATTAATGAATTAAAACCTGAAAACAACTACGAACTGCAAATATACGTATTGACAAATTACGGATACAACTTGGAACATGGATTGTTAATACCGTTCAAAACCAAAACTAAATGTAACGATAATTTCTTTGATTAATATTCCCTGCAAAAATCATTTTACTGTAATATTATTTATGTCCAAATAATATGTACACGTTTCAGTTTTAGAACCAGTGGATGAATTAATTGTTTATAAGAAAAACTTAAAGCGTAAATCGATTGGAGTCAGATGGAGTTTCCACGATGAAAACGTCATCAATGGTTTTATTGTCGTCGTAATCGATGAAACTTCGAATAATACAAAAGAAATTTTCAAAGAACCTACAAGATGCGTTGCTTGGCCAACATTTTACTGTACTACTATTGAAAACCTTGTACCAAACAGCCAATACACCATAAAAGTATAATATATTTAACTCACCTGGAATTGAAGATTTATTTAACAACTAAATTATAACACTTTGTAACGTTGTGTATTTTGTTTAGATAAAAGCCAAGTCAGTAGACTATCCAACAGGTGGTTCAACAGCATCGGTCGTCACTAATTTCAATGATGGATGTGAGTATATATTATACATTTTTATAGGTTTTAGAAATACTAAGTAACAGTATGTTTAAAAACGAATCTAAACAGTTGCAGATAAACCGGAAAATCTCAGAGCAGTCGACGTTGGCTCCACAAACATTACATTGGTTTGGGACATTCCGTGGATACTCAACGGTGAACTGAAATCGTTTATATTGAATACTGAAGAGATTTCGTCTCAAGACATCGATAAATGTTGTGACAGCAAACCAGACGTAGAGATTCCAGTAACAGAAGAACTTCCGGCTTATAACTACACAGTAATTACGAGATAACTTTTTATAGAATTTCGATCAATCACAGTGGTTAATACGTGTAATATACGTATTAGTATCAAAATTGCTATCGTTGGAAACGATTTTATAAAAATATAAGCCCATGTTATATTAATATAATATGACACATTACAGATAAATGACTTAAAGCCCGGATCTACTTATTCAATTGGTGTTTTGTCCAAGACTTCAACATATGGTCAAACTAGTAGGATTCA
>NW_020271562.1:0-5395 GCF_002803265.2 Melanaphis sacchari | reverse complement strand
CGAACACTAAGAACCCGACCAATTTTTAAAAAACAACACATCTAAATCATGACAAATTTCTCTTAATTCAGTTTGATTTTTAGGGGATGCATTGTATAGAACATAAAGTGAGTCTATAAAACATTTGAAGTAATTTGTAGCACTTACATCTTTGAGTGAATCATTAACTGCTAATTCAAGATGATGATTCATACAATGCCAACTAAAAATTAGTGGGTACTTATCTTTGAGTTTTTTTAGCAACACCATTTTTTTTACCCAACAAAACGCTTGCTCCGTCACTTACAAAGGACACCAAATGCTGTTGTAAATAGTTTTCATCAAGCCCTGATGTATGTAAGCAGTTAATTAATTGACTTACAATATTTTCTGCACTTTGATTTTTTTAATTCAACCAAGTCTAAAAAAAATAAAGAGAGGTTCATTATTCGATATTGATACTTTTAAATAAACAACCATGCTACATAAAGCACTGAGTGTAGTTTATTCATCAATAAGTATGGAACATTTTGCATTTGTGTCAATAATATTTTTAATAATTTTGTGTTTCATTTCTTTAGAAATATGTTGAATAATATTGGTAGATGAATGTCTAGAATGGAGGGTAAACCCTAATTTTATACCATTTATTTCCTGTAATTGCACTAGTTTTAAATGATCATCAAATGAGCGTTTTTATTTTGCTATATAATAAGCAGTGCGGAAAATAGAATGTGTAGCTTTGTTTATCTGGTAATCCTTTTCTTCCATAAGCTTGGACAACATATTCTTGTCTTTATTGTCTAATACTTGAACAGCAGATTTGTGTGCGTTGGATTCAAAATGTTTTTTAAGTTTATTTCTTAAAACAGTAAGGCGAGTTTTCTTGTTAGTATTTGTTCCTCCATCAATTTCACATGTTGCCCATTCTTGAGATATTTCAATCTTTTGAGGGGTTTTTAGTTTACCCACTTTTCTACATATATAACATCCAATTATTTCATTAGCACAATTAAGTCCTTTAAATTTTTCTTTTTTTTCTGTCCATTGCGCTGATATCCACTCGAACGGCCACAGTGAATCCTAACAGTCAGCTTCAGAAGATTCAACATTGTTTAATTGAATAGATGGAGAAGATGGATTGGAAAACAGATTTTCTTTTACCTACATTAAATAAAACCAGTATCTTGAATAAGATATATTTAGTACCGATATAATTTTTAATTATTTTCTTAGCATAATAAGTATAGATTTTGCTATATAAAACTTATCAAACCAAAATTCTCCTCATATTCTCTTAAAATTAAAAACATATGCCATAATAATCAATGAATATCAATATATGCTTTATATACAAATATTATAAAAAATGCACAAGTAAAATATACATTGTACATTAGTAATAATTTTAGGTGTTGAAAATAATATTAGATTTAAAATAATTAAAAATAGTACAAATTAATAAATGGTATTCTTATAGAATACTAATAGGTATTTTAATAATAGTGAAATAAAATTTGAAAAGTTTTATTATGTTATTATTATGCATTTATTTATGACAAAGAATACTAAATAACAATACAAAATATGGTACCATAACTTATAAGTATTCCTTAAATAAATGGTACTCAGTTGCATAGTTGAATTGAACTATAGCATAGATTTTATAATATACAGATATGAGATAAGCCAACATACATACATGTAAAATAACAATATTATACAATATATCAATATATTGCAACATAAAAAACCAATATTTCTTTGATATATTTAAATATTTTAAATTATAGTAAAGTAAATGGTTCAAAACAATTTTTTCAGGTATTTTTATTTATCATAATATTAAAAAGAGTTATAATAATTTAAAATTTAAATAAATTGTATTCTTTCTCACTATTTACAAAATATGCTAAATAAGCTGACCCTAAAACTACTCTCAAATATGCAAAAAAAACTTTTTACTGTTAACTTAATATTGAATAAATTGTCCACATATTTTACCCTAATAAGTCTGCATAGGTATATTCAATAGCCATGGTAGTTTTATTGGGAAAGTCCAGTGATCTGAAGCTTTCCAAGTCACTAAGTTTAGGTTGTGAATAAGTTTTATCCTCAGTTTTATAGTCGAAAATTAAAAAAAAAATTAAATTATTGGCAAATTGAGTAAAAAAAAACTAAAAGTGGATTTTAAATTATAACTTTTAAATTGAGTAAATTAAAATTTGTTTGTTGAATAGTTTAAATAAAACAGGTACAATCATGTATTTACAGCCATGTACAGTCAAAAAAAAATAATATGTTTTTTGTTTATGCTAGTTAAAGTTAATTAATATTAATTAATTAAATTAGTTTAAAAAAAAAAAATTAATAATTTTTTTATAATTTGTATGTACTATTATAGTAGTACAGACAGTACAGTAGGTACTATTTGACTCAAATAATTGAAACATGAAGTGATTTCTATTAACTTATTAACTTAAATTATACTGAACAGTTTTAATTTACCAATTGTATCAGCTGAGGACTACTTGTCATAGGTTTTGATGTGGATGTGATAGATGACAATAATTGAGTTTCTACTTCTTTAGACGCCACCTAAATAGCACACAAGTAAACGAATTAATAAAATAAAGACAATTTAAAATATATTACCTTATTGTCCTTAATTTTTATAATTACTTACCTCAATATTTTCTAAACGGATTTTTTTATTTGTATTTTTAGAAAAATAAGAAAATAAAGTGTTTTTTTCTTTTGTGTGTGTAGAGTCCATATTGTCAACACTTAACACTTCACTTCACAAGTCACAAAAAAAAAAAAAAAAATTATAAGAAACAAAAATGTAAAATAAATAATAATGGAAGACGAGCAATGCTGTAGGAAGTCAGCACTCGGAATAGCACACGCCACACTATCTACACTTCATTTCAAAAGAGAACATACCGGTTTCGCGCATGTCGACTGACGGCTGCCAGCCGTCCCGAGGCTAATTTCTCCCACTTTCGCCGTAACTAGCCATCGATCGAGCACGAAAGTTGCCGATCAAACTGTGCCGACGAGTATACAGTATACACTAATTATTAAAATAGCCGGTTTACAATTATTTATCATATCCAAGTGACACGGCGTTAACGTTTACCAAGGAATCGGGAATATTTAATATTTTTTAAATAGTTTTTTATTGATAATATGATTATTTAAATTGAGCATCAACTTAATGGTTGTATAATAATAATTTACAGTAAATTTTTATACATCATGTACACAATACAATAAATAGGTTTTTACAATAATAATTTTACAAATATTTACACAATTTTATCTTTTAATCTGATAAAAGATCGAAATCGTCATCTTCTTCAGTGTCACTATTTCCTATGGTCATAACCAATCTGTTTTGTTCAGCCGACAATTCGTCCACCGTGTCATCTAAGGTCCAAAACTTATTTTCCTCTTCAATTGTGTGCTTTACGAAGTTCTTCCACATTTCAGCGTCCACTTTGGCTATTCCTTCGACCAAGAGGTTTTTGACATCAGGTAATTTAAATGTCTTGTTGTTGGCTTTTACGTGACGTTTTACAACAGACCAAACTAACTCAATTGAATTGAGCTCGCAATGATAAGGTGGTAACCTTAACACTGTTTTGTTCTGTTGTAAAACCATCTCGTCGATGACGTACTTGTTGTAGATCGGTTTTATCCTTCTAACAACTTCCAGTAGTTCCGGTATTATCATAGTTTGGTCAACAACTTCTCCTTTACCCTGTAGCCATTGGATGATATCAGCCTTCCTCCAGTTTGAAGTCGGGCATTTCTCCAACTTCACCGAGTGGTATGGCGCGTTGTCCATAACTATGACCGCATTATCTTTGAGCCTCGGTAAAACACCTTCCAACCAATCATGGAAACTATCACCATTCATTTCATCATGATAATCGTTGGTGTTTTTCTTCGACTCAAAGCATAATAACGAATCCGAAACAAATCCATCTTCAGAGCCGATGTGACACACTATGAGCCGTTTTCCCTTTCCGGTGGGGTTAACTGCTCCGGTAGAAAGACCCTGGGAAAATGCAGCTTGGCTCGATTTAACGGTTGTATCACACCATACTCGTATTGCCACGTCTCCGGCATTCACCCACGTTTCATCCAGGTAATAAATCGGTCGGCCTTCCTCTCGATATTTCCTTATATCCCTGATATACCGTCTACGCCATGCCCGAATGTCATCATTTTCAATTAATGCACTGTTGCGTCCTCTTTTTGAAAATTGAAAACCCATTGATTTCAAAAGACGCCATAGTGTTGTCAATGCGAAGTCCGGTTAAGTGTCATCTTCATTTACAACACTTAAAATTTTATTTAAATTTGGCAACTCACGATTTACCCAAAACTGATGAACTTTTCTTCGTATCGCTTCTTTGTCAAAATTATCAACCTTAACATTGATATTTTTGAAAATTTTCGTCCTATTCGGTGATGATACTGTTTTAAAGTTGCGATACTCGGAAAGCGTGTTGGATATTGTGGTTATACCAATGCCTAATTCTTTGGAAAGAATTACACGAGCCTCTCTTATAGCAAGCTTGGGATTAGCTTCCAATTTACTTTTGTAGGCATTAATTATCATCTCCTTTTGGCGAGAACAAACAAACTGAAAAATAAAAAAATTTATAAGTAAAATCCAGCTTTAAAACGATCATATTGAAAACTTTAACTATAAATTACAATAATTGTAATAATCAAATTAAAAAAAAATCATTAACATATACGGTAAAAATCAGGGATGGAAAAAGGTTTTTAAAAAACCTTATTTAACGAAAAAAATGAAAAACGAAAACAATTAATAAAATGAAAACGTCGAAAACAACAAAAATATAATAACGAAATCAAAAACGAAAACGTAAATAAATTATAGAGTTAATTCTGAGTTATACTGTTATTATTTATTACGAAAAAAAATATATATATTATATATGTGTTATCACTTTTAAAAATGTTTTAATTTGAAATTTTGAATTTTACATATAAAATATAAAATATAAATGATTATTTTGATTTGAAATTTAAATTTTAAATATTAAGAATAACTAGTTATAACTCAAGTGCATGTAACTATTATAAGTTAGGTATAAGAAATAAAAATATATATATAAAAAAAAAAAAAAAAAAACAAAATTATCGAAAATGTTATTAGGAAACAATTTAGAAAAATAATGTTTAAAAAAACGAATGGCGGACAATTTCCCCCCACTTTTTTTTTTAAGTTTATTATTTAATATTTAATAAGAAATTATTTTTTTTCCAGTAAAATATAATTTTTTTTTTATAAACATAATCAATTATACTATAATTACCTATTATAATAGATGTATATTTTTGATAAATTCAACTACTTGAAACAATAAAATAA
>NW_020271561.1:0-8734 GCF_002803265.2 Melanaphis sacchari | reverse complement strand
ATTTAAACAGCCAAGAACAAAAAAATCCTTTTCTGTGTTCAGAAATTAATTCCATATCTAAGAATGTACAGTCTAGCCCTCCCTTGTGTCTACAATTCAAAATTTGTTTGAATACAAAATTCATATCCACAATTCGACGACCACACAATTCTTTAGAACTAAAAAAATAATTAAAAAATATTTCGCAAAAATTAATTGTCTTCTAAAATATTTATATAATATTAGTATAAAGTTGTTAGCTAAGATTAAATACCTTTCAATTTGCTCATTGGACATTTCCACAGAAAGTTGAGTGGAGTTTATAATAGAATTTTCTGGTTCTATTTCTATAAAGATCGATTGAGCGAGTGGACTTTTAATTTCTGGAGATAAATTGAATGTACTGGAATTACTGTTGTTAATATTATAATTGTTACCATTTTCAATACCACAATTTGACATGCCGTCAGAAATTTCAATCGCAGATATATCATTAAAACCCGGTATATCAGTCAGTATATCCACACCTGTCACTGCACTATTAAAAATGATTACTTATTGTAAGTTATAACACTTTAAAATAGCGTATAAATAGTTTAATACCTATATGAAATATGTGTCAACCACATTATTATTTTTAAATAAATAATAATATTATATTATTTAACTTACTTTTATTGGAGAACTAAAATCAGCATTAGAAGTCTTTCGCCTGATGTTAAGATTGGCATTCTCTTTACACAATTTTTTTTTTAATTATTTCATTAATTTTTAGCTATTTATAGGCATATGAAATATTTCATCTCTTTTTTATAAATTTCGATAAAAACATTTTGGTTGAGTCAAAACATTTGAAAATGTACCAAATACAAAGTTCGTCTAAAGTTAGTTTTACAGTAATTCAAAAATTATCAAAATACATAGGCACAACTTTTTTTATTAGTGCTTGAAGATAAAATACCGAACAAATAATCTTCGTTTAAAATCGTTTTTCATATAGAAAATCATTGCATTCAATTTTAACACATACAATATAGTTATTTACTCTATGACCGAGGTTCACTCCACCCTTACTATACAGCAGAGTGAGTTCCCGATTATATTTTTCTAATTAGGTTAAATTCATATTGGTGACTGGTGTATAAATGTATAATGTATATTATAAAAAGGTAGGTAAGTGGATACCGCTCTGCTGTACAGAAGTTATCGAGTGGGTCACTGTACAGGATTTATTAAATTTGAATTCAACAATAAATCATATTGCATACAAAAAACGATTCTGAGCGAAGACGGTTCATCAGCCAATATTATCTAAATATATTTTAGGTTATAAAAGTAATTTTTAACACGAGGCACGATCTTTATAGCTATTAAAATTTAAAATTGAACATTTAGTTAATTTTGTACTATAAAATAGTTTGCAAATGTTCGTGATTTTGATGAATTTTGTAAAAATATGAACTTTAAATGCATTAAAAAAAAAAAATGTGCACACGTATCTTTAATATTTTTTAACTGATATCAAAATAACTCATGAGAAACCATATATTAAATTTTCAAGCTTTTCGACCCATTGAAAAATTTTTCAACCGATAATTATAGAAAAAAAAACTAAAAAAATCGAACTTTTCCCATGCCAAATTTGAACTTAACACGTGTATATAAAACGACCATCTTAAAGTACCAACTAGATTCACTTTCCTACCAGAAAAGTAGTCGATAAAGAAAACCTAAGCACTTTTACTGCCTCAAAACGTGATGACAGACACGAAAAAAAAACACAACATTGTAAAATAAATACATTCATCGCTACGCTTAGAATCTAAAATTAATGAGAAAATTTCAAAATAATATCTTTATTATTTCATTCAATATTTCATTTTTTGTCTCTCTTGAAAAGTTATAAAAAGTGGACTTGTCCCCTCTCTGCTGTTAGCAATTCATATGGCCAATACTGGTATATTTTTTTAAACACTATTTAAAATTATAGTTAATGTCGGAGAAAATAAGTATGTGCTTACCTTACAGTTTTACATAAATCCAATCTAAAATTTAAAAGGTACGTACCTATCTTACACTCCTACATATTCGTCATATTAGTAAGTTGGACAGACATTTGTAGTCTGTAGACTACCTACTCTAATAATTTTATACAAATCAAAATGATGACACTATATTATAATACTTACGGTTGCTTTTTACTGAGTTTTTTCATACGCAAACCTACAGCTTTTTTTCCAGTAGATCTTTTTTTGGATCGAAATTTTAATGGTGACATTTTTACATTAACAAATTCTACAATATTAAGTAAACAAGTCGATGAATAATTTATAAATAACTAGGTACTGAACTGTTCACTAGACAAACATTCAACTAAAAGCAACTTGTTGTCTGCTGTATGCTTGTCCTTATATTATTGGTATAGTAAAAATAAACCAAAATTAAATTATTGCATATAGAAACCATAGATATAATATAATATTAATTATTATGTATATGATTGAAAGTATTCCAGGAAATTATTACGGGCGCGCTAAATGCAGATAAGCGCGCGGCGCCGCGGCCCAGATCCGGACAACTTTATCGTGGTGGGGGGAAATCGTGTTCGCTATTACAACGACCGTAGGCAGCAGCACATTACAGCCAAAAATATTTAATAAAATTGAAATATTTATGTAAAAACTGTTTCGCGCGGGAAAGAACCGAGAAAGCTACAGTTATAACTGAGAAACGAAATTTTCACCATATAAGAAGGAGAATTTTGTCTGTGCAATGTCGTTTTTATTTTTTTGATATCACTTATACAAATAAAGTTCTCATTGTTTCAAAATCCATTATTTTTCTATTTTTTTAACATGAATAATTTTTTTTGTATAAGTGATATCAAAAAAATAAAAACGATATTGCACAGACAAAATTTTCCTTTTTATGTGGTGAAAATTTCGTTTCTTAGTTATAACTATAGCCTTCTCGGTTCTTTCCCGCGCGAAATGGTTTTTACGGACGAATTTACACAAGTCAAACGTCCTCTTAATGTAAAAATGTAGCTTGACACGTGCCCACAAAAATTATTTTATACATTATACATACCTTCGTAGAAAATATTGTAATTTGTATTCTCAAAACGATCAGTAGAAACATAGAAACCTATATAAAATAGAAAAACGGATGATTTTTTGTTTGTTAATAATTTTATGATAGATATTTTTTTTAATATCATTATAATATTATGAATTAAATATCACGAGTACGCTCACATTTGTAACACTTATATCTGTATCAAATAAAGTCAATCGAAACTAAAATTATTAATAATTGAAAAATATAACTGATTTTTATTTAATTTTACATATTATATTTATTTATGTATGATTAATAACACAGTCTGTTTTATATTCTATATTATGTAGATACTATAATAGATAAAAGCGATCTATTGGTTTTACAATAATTTATTTATTTCTTATCTGTGTGGCAGTGAACACTTTTTACTACGAAAAAAAAATGTTTCAATCATTTACGTTGGAAATTATTTTTTAGGTCGCAACTTGGATTTAATTAGTTATTTAAAAAAATCAAAAATCAAATTATAAGTACTTTTTTAAAATTAGAAAACAAACATTTTTATAAAAAATTAATTGTTGACAAAATTGATTTTGTTTTGTTTTTTTTTTTAATTTAGTTGTAAAAATTGAATTTTCTTTAAATATTTACATTAAAATAGAGTTCTAATAATTTTTAAAACATATTTTTGTATTACTTATGACATAAATATTTTTTAACTTATATTATTTTTTTTTTCGGTTTATTTATGATACAATTTTTATTTGTGAACAAAAAGAATGTAAATTTGCTAAAAATTCATCTTTAAATGCTCTTTCCAAAATTTAAAAAATTAATAACCGTCATTAACAAATTTTTTTTTTAGTTTTAGAAATGTTTACAAAATTCATCGAAATTACGAAAATATGTAAATTATTTTGTAGTTAAATGTATACATCATTTTCACCCATAAGGTTTTAAAATTGAATAAAATAATCCTATTAGTATTTATTTATTTATTTATTTATTTTTTTTTTTTTTTTTTTTTGGAACAAAAAATGTTGTAAATAATTTTACGTACAATTTAAATAAAATAAAATACACATTCAATTTTATCCATCTCTTATTTATATTTTACAATTAATAGATATTACCTTGTTTATTGCAATTAATATTAACTATTAACAGTTATAGGTATTTAATATTATAACTATAGTTATCTCCGTTGTTTATATTTTTCTTGTCTTTAATAAAGATTTATTTTTATTCTATATTGTTCAATGTAATAAAATAATATTTATTATAGTCGGATTTAAAATATTGCTATACCATATATTTGCTATTGTATTATTATATTTACGCTTTACTAGTTATTCTTATTTGTAATATTTATTGAGCTATAATTGTATCATGAAAAGAGGTTTTAAAAATATTAATAATTAAAAAATGTATATATATATATAATGTACGTCTAAAAAGTTATTATGTATAATATATAAATTATACTCCAAAAAGAACTTACTCGGTAAAAACCATTTAAATGATTATAAATAATATTCACTTATCCTCTTCGAAAGTTCATTTTACTGCTACATATTATTATAATATGATATTATTGTATAAATACTGTAATATTCACACTATCGTCTGTTGTTGTTTAGTGAGGAGATGACGTGACGATTCGTTGTAATCGGACTATGATGCGTAGCGACTTAGAAAAATTTAGCCGAACGAAGACAAAATGATAACTCGAATGTTGTAATATTTATATCGCAATCGTTATTATTATTATAACGAAAAACTTTTTTTCCCAGGTTCTTTGCAGCAGTTTTTCCATCAGCGAGGAAACTCGCAGGATTCCACCGCAGTCAGATATAGCACGACCGCCGTGATCTTGATAAACTTCGCCCGGTCTCGCTAGCGAATTAAAAAAAAAAAAAAAAAACTCTGGATATAACGTAATAAAATACTACAAGAACCGCATTATTATTAAACCGTTCCGGTCTGCACAGCTTACACGTACGTATATACCATAAAGTATACACCTATAAACACCTATATTATATACATATATTATATCGTATCATACCCTTGTATAAAACTTGTGTGTGCGTATAAAATGTAATGGTAGTATAAAATAAAAACTACACCATCTATCTATCTATATATCTATTATTGTGTGTATAAATATACAAACGCACAGCGGAATAATAAAAAAAAAAAAAATTATGATACCCTTTAACATTATGGTGATCGCTTTTATAACGCATCGAATGTGTTGTTTTACGGCTTGTCACGGACAACTCGACACTAATTGAATTTGGTACCAATAAACTACGTTTACATTCCCAAACAGATGAAATCGGTCCTAAACAGTTAATGTTTATCGGCGAATTATTCAAATTTTAAAACAATACACCCGCAGCAGTACTTGCGAACTGAACACTATCGCACAAAAACGCGTTCTGTGTCGTGTGACGTCGCTGATATGGTATGCCGATGATGAATAATATATTATCGACAGAGTTCTAGGAAAATTATGGCACGACCTCAATAAAATAAACTTTAAATACTTAATAAATAATAAACTAATACACAAAACCATCGATGTATGAGTTTTGATGTTAATACATTCTTATTAAAGGGTACCGTTCACAAAAAAGTAGGCATATCATTAAAAATATGAAATATTAAACGTTTGTCTTTAACCCAAATTAATTTTTATCAACCTGATTATTTGCAAAGAGATATAATTTTCATAACTGATATTCTACAACTGCAATAAAAAAAAAAAAATTAACTCCTAATCACTCCGGAATCAATTTATCCATCTCGATTTAGGTGAAAAGGGTACCCGAAAGTCAACACGTACGTAGCCCAGTTTTTAAAGTAAAATTTAATAGGTACAAAACGTATTTTATTTGAATAATCGTATTATTCGTATAAAATACGTTTTGTGAGTAACATTTTAACCTTCTAGTGTACAAAAAAATACGTTTCAAAATGTAAAATTATTGATATGCATTTTAGTGTTTTTAAATTTTAGATGATTTCGATAGTTTTTAGAGCATGAACCTTCGAGCCCTGAATTTTTACATTTTAAAATGAAATTATAGGTACATTATATTGTAAATTATAATTTAATATATTATAATATTATTATTGTGTTTTTTGTAAAAGAACGATCTTTGGATTTTTATGTTAAACTTATATTTTTTTTTTTTTTTTTGCTCAATTTCATAGCGGAACCAAATTCATTACATTTAGATCACGTCCCTCGTTATTATTATTTTCTAGTTAGAATTTTTGTAAAGTGGTTATCCCTAGGAATCAATGATGAATATATAATTACGTTAACATAATTTTTTTAAATTCATAATTAAAAAAAAAAAAAAATATATAATATTATGAATCAATGACTTTTCATACAGCAGAAGAAATATAAAATAAATGCATAGTATTTTTTTTTTATTTTTTTGACCAATCGATTTTTATACGCTTGTATAATGCATATTAGACATAAAACATAATACATTGTATACTTTATAAAATAAGCTTAACTCTGCCTATGGTAACGGGTGAATGTCCGTTGATGACTAGCTACAAGTATATAAATAATGTATAAATATAATATATACATTATTATGGACAGACGACGATACGCCGATATTATATTATAACATAAACGTCGTAAAAACTAGTTTTTGCCGTACACGTACACTTATAGGGTAGATATTGTGTCTTTAGATTACTAGTCATCGTTTAATAAAAAAAAAATACGTACATCACATTTATTTTCAAGCAGTTTACCACATCGAGTGTTTATTTTCCACTGAGAGCTTTAGACAAAACAAAAATTATGTTTTTTGGAAAATAAATAAATTTCTGTTTTCTTGAAAATTATTCTAGAAAAATTTAATATACTTTTATCATTTTTTAATTTGAAATTATTATTAATAATATACATTATACATGACAATATATAATATATTAATTTTTAAATTAATGAATTTATAGTATAAAATAATATAATTTTCAGCATAAGTAATAAAACATATCATATTTTTATACATGTTTTAACTTTAAGCAGAACATGGTAACTTATAGTGTTGTTGACTTTGTGTGACACTGCGTAGCCATTCTTTGCGTTCTAGAGAAAATATTTTTCATTATAAGCTCAAATGTTAGACTGGATCTATACTATAAAAGTAATAATAAAATATATATTTAATATGAAATTTATTATTCAATATATTACCTATGTCATAATAAAATATATTTTAATATATATGAATTTTATTGTAATTGATATTACTACAATTTTTTTACAGATCGTTGTTCCAATACAGATAATATGATTTTTGAAATTGTAATTTTTCATTATACGAGTACAGTAAAAGGTTTTAATATTTAATTACATTTTTAGATTAAAAATGAACTACCTAATAGATACAATGCAAATTATAAATACATTTCAAAATAATTTTTTTGACATATTTGACATCACATATGCATAGAAATAAATTAAATATTATAAAAATTAACAGTAACAAAACACAATACTTAACATTAAACAATGTAAAAAGATTCATTAAATGCATGTAAAACTATTTAAAATTAACAGTTATGAAGTAGAGCGTAACATGTCTTTATAAGAACAAAATTAAGTTGTTTTAAAATCAACAGGTATTTTCAGAAATTTTTATCATTATTATTATTCAGAAATATTAATGTTTAAAATTGTACATATAATTAGTTAATTCCAAAAAGAAACTATAAACCATGATTTATTTTCTACATCAAACAAATGCAAAATCGATATTCCATTAATTTACTGCAAGTCTGCAACAGAATCTTAATTTGAAAGACATTCTTTCCTAAAGTAGAATTACATATAAAAATAAAAACCAATTAATCTAAATGATTCAATGATATTTTTCATCAAATAGTTTGGTGAAAAAATAAAATGAACATTTTATAATTTGTTTTCATAAAATAGAGTATTTTCAAAAATTGTACCTACTGATACTTTTTCGTTGAAAATTATATGTTCTATAATGAAAGTAATTTATATTTATACTAGGAAAAACTATAGTTATTGACTTGAAATAAAAATACTATACAATTACCATATTTGGCAACTTTCACCCATCTCGAGGCACATGAAATAGATGAATAATTATAATCATATTTTGATGATTTTTCTTATTATAATGAACACGCGGTAATTTAGCAAGTTCCTGATTAAAATACTATAAATTTTTCTTTATGCATAACTAAAACCATCATAAAGTATCTGTATAAGAATATCATAATTATGTATATTTATTGTAAGCGATATGCTGTATTGTATTATGATTAGGTAGTAGGTATATACGAATAATAAAACTACAAACTATGTATATACATATTACGCTATATATATAGATCTAAAATCCGCTTGTTTCTGGTAATCGAATTATTATGATGACACTGATTTTTCAAACACTTTATTAGATAAAAGCGTTTGAACTTCGTCGAATTTATCCTGTGCCACAGAAATAAACGAATAAGTAATAATTATCAACACGAGTGAAAAATCGGTAATTATTACGTTTGTATGTAGCAAACTAAAATAAAATAATAACATTAAATTAACAATAAATGATATATTACAGGTAATAATAAAATGCATTAAACTTAGCAATATGCAACGAACGGAAGCGCTACCGCA
>NW_020271560.1:7813797-7961024 GCF_002803265.2 Melanaphis sacchari | reverse complement strand
TTCTATTTTATTCGTATAATATTTCTTATTTTATACGATAATAAAAACTTTTATAATATTGACGTAACGCAATCGCCCACCGTAAATTTAATTGTCGACTATCACTTATCTTATCTCTCTCTTGCCAAATACGCACTAATTGGTTTACGATGTAGAGAATATACGTTCACTATTTTCTGTCGCAAATAAAATACTGATAGGGACGTGCTAATCGATTATATTGTCGCCTATACTCTCACCCCGGGTAAAGCCCAGATATAAGGAATTTTTACCACGATATAAAAAAAATTTCAAGTATTTAAGTATTAAGGAAATTGGAGATCTCTTACCTCTTTTTTGAATTGACGACGGTGCACGCTCCTTGCCCCAATCAGCCAACATCCAACTCCAATGCACTAATAACTCTCTTTGTTATTAAATCGTTTATTAACTTATTGAGTTCGCGTACACGTGGTTTCGCACTATTTAAACCTTTTTACTCTAAATTAATCTAAATTACTCGCTATCCGTCGTCGAAGGACCATGTTGTGGACTGTAACGCTTTTTTTATTTTTTGGTTCTCGGATAGGAGTAATTAGGATTAAATAATAGTAGTGAACGCACTTTACTTACACTAAAAATCTCGCTTTATTGAAATTTGGCGAGACGGTGCCGATTACATTGATTGTACGCGACTGACTCAAAGTCACACAATATAATTTTAGTCCGTGATAATAATAATAATAATAATAATAATAATGTTATCGGGATCGGGCCACATTTCGCCTTTATCAAGACCGAACGAAACCGACACAAATACAAAATAATAATATAAAATAATATCATGCGTCAACATATATATTATTTATTTTGGACTATAAGTTATCTAAAAACTAATTTTTTTAATCTCACTTTTAAATATATTTAGTTTTTAATACAATTAATTTTATCCAATAAATTTAATTTGAATAATACCTTTTGGCAGTTCTTGTACAGCTTTTTCCTGTTTTAAAAATGTAATTAAATTTCCAAATGGTTACGAAATTTGTTCACTTGACCATGGTGCAAGCCTTTAATTAAATTATGTTTGTATGAGATTTTTTTAAGAATATGTTTTTATCGAAAATATTTTAATGGATCATAAAAAAAATCTTTAATCTAATATGTACATTTTGATTAGATAGCTTCAAAAATTAGCAAGATAAAAAGAAAAACTGTTGATATAAAGGAAGCAATTAGTCAGTAGGTTAAAATAGATAAAAATATTTGATTTATTTTCGAAAAATATCTACCTGACTACTTAATATACATTATATTTAGAAATAAAGTACCTACCTACACTACAGACTTAGAACTGTCATAAATTATAATAGTTTATAAATTATTTTTTCACTATATTAATAGTTATGGTGTAATAAAAATGACGGTTTAATTAATTTAATTATAATTTATGTTATTTATTTAAAATGAAGATTTTTCTAGTTATTTTTATTTTATAAAAAACTTTGTAGTAAAAATATTTAAATATAGATTGCTATAATGATTGTATATCATAATTATAAATAACAACACGCAGTTAAGTATAAAAAATGAAAATTCTCGCCCCACCCCTATCTTCCCCAATAGTTATATACAATTAGGCATATAACCGAAAACAATAGATTAGCGCCTTAACTACGTGTTAAACTTATATTATCACAACTCCTCCCAGTAAACTTATTTGAAGATATTTAAACTTAAATCAAACTATTGAAACTGTTACAGATTAGTCATATTTGTAATATCTATAATTTATATTTCATAATATTATTAATATTATAGTATCATATGTTGGAAAATTGCTACAATAGGCTGTATAGTTGGGTTACTCTATTATATGGAGACCATTTTTATAAAAATAATAAACGGGACAAACAAATTTTTTTTAAATGATAATTTTTTATTTTTCCAATTACATTTAAGTTACAATTTATTAAAATAATTAAATAATAATTATAATATGTTGTTCCTTTTTAAAAATGTTTTATTATTTTATTTTTAATACATTGATATTTTTTTTACAAACATTATTTAATAAATGAAAATAACTGTAGGATTAAAACGATACCATCTTTTAAAAAACAGAATAAAAAGCGTGCCGTTTGGAGTTTGTCGGGATAACGGGACATGATGATCAAAAAAAGGACAATCTGGTTTGAAATGGGACGTATGGTCACCTTACTCTATTATAGTAATATACATAGTTACTTACGTCAACGATGTTTGACAAATGGTTGCAAGCTTAAAATTGTATGATATGTGTAGACAGCAATAACGTTATACCTAAACGTGTAATTACGTGTAATACCTGTAAGTATTTTAGTGCAAGTGACAATATGTCATGTACACCATAGAAACGATTGTGTGTTTATGTTCAATATGATAAACAATTGGTTCAAAATACTTTCACTAATTTCACTAAACTGCGTTGTTACCGTTATATTATAAATCGGGTAAAAGTATTGTTTTTTTTTTACATATCGCCGTGGTTTATCGGGCAATTATTAACGGAAACAATTGCGCATATAATTGTTAATGTAGTTTACTATAATAGGTAGAGGTACTTTAATAATTGAATGTTATTTATATATATATGTGTGATATGGCCGATATGTCATTAGATTGGATATATTTTCTCTAGAGGCAAATAAATATATGCCATAAATTTTGTATATATTCCATACTACTAGCAAAAGATTTATGATAATATATTTTGATACTGCCATTGATTTAAATATATTAGTTATAAATTGCGTATATTTGAATTGTAGTTTCTTGGTATAAATATTACCTATGAATACACATAATCAGACAACAGATAGACACTATAGTATACGTTGGGGCTGTTGAGGGAACACACTGGTACAATTATATTACTTGAAAACCTGTGCCACGTGGTGAGATGAAGTGATTTATGCGTAAATATTAATCATTACTATTTTCAAAAAAAATCTAGTTAATAAATTAATATATTTTTACGAAAATTGGAATTAAAGTAATATGTATAACCCTTAAAGGCTTAACTTAAAACGGTCACGTTGCCACGCGTGGTGGAAGTCACTTTGACAGAAAGCGGTTACCTCTAAAAGTAATAATATTAAAATCTTTAAATAATTTTAGTCTTCTTAAATTTTTTAAACGTATTGTCATCAGCACATATTATACGGCTACTTAAAGTTAAATACCCAACAACTCAATAAACTACTTCTTGTTTCTAATTTTGTTTTAGATACATCAATATTTTCAAGAAATCGCTTGCTTAACAATTTAAATAGAAAAGGATAATTATCATATAATATCACCATTGGCTGTTCCTTAAATGATATGTAATTATGTTCTTTGAAATAAACTTAAAAATATTAAAAATAAGAATTTAAATTAATTTATTATTAAAGGAAAACACGTTGAATCATCCGCATGTATTTACTCTCTACATGTGGAAATCACGATCGGTGAACTCGGCGGTGGCTTCCAAGTCCGGCCGCAGATAAACACGATTTATTGCATACGTTGCACACAAAATTCAAGCGTGCGACAACGTGTCGATTATTATTTCTATGACTTGAGCCGTCATCGAGAACGCTACTGAATGTTACTTCTGTTGGAACATCAGCAATGTGTTCTCCGAGCGATACACGAGTCTCGTCTATAAAACATAAAAATATCCATCACGTATAGAACACAATTATACGAATAATAAATATTTAGTATACTAAATATAGCGTATATTATAACTATAATTAGTATCCAGGGCCGCGTTAACCCAGTTGCAGAAGAAAAAAGGCATTTTCTCCAGGCAGCAAAAGATTTAAACTACCTATTTGAAAAATAAAATGTAACAATGGTTTTCTATAAATATTTTTTTTAGTTCAATACTTAAAAATTTTTATTAAAAGTAAGTTAAAATCATTTCAAAATTAAATTAAAATTTTTCATTAAAACTCTACTTATAACATTGTCAATTGTCTAATTCCAACAATACGTGATAAAAAATAAACGCAATTACACGAATCACACATTCATACCTAATGGTGGATACGAAGTTTTGAAATTCAAAACTTTTTCCTTCATCTAAATATCGCATGAAAAAAGGGTTGTTAATAAAAAAACGGTTTTTCGGTGTTTTTTGTTGAAAAATTGTCGAAAATCATATAAATGATTACATAAAATTGTAGAGCAACAGTGCATCAAAGGTTTTAGTATATCCCCGACAACTTTGTAAATACTCTACTTATAGTAGAGTCTACTATCTAAAAAATCGTGATAATTGATTTAAAAAAAAAAAACGGCAAAAAGTGACAGTGGATCATTTTAGAAAAAATTTTCATATTTTTCCTGTATTTTTGTGCTCATGGTTTTCTGCCATCACATCCTAATGGTGGATATGAAGTTTTGAAATTCAAAACTTATTTCTTCACCCAGGTATTGCATGAAACGTGAGTTGTTAAAAAAAAAACGATTTCTGGGCCTTTATTTTGTTGTAAATTTTTCGAAAATCATATTTATGATTACATAAAATGATAGAACAACAGACCATACTACATTAGAAGTTCTAATTTAGAACGAAATCTGCATATTGATGATATTACTGTCTAATATATCTTATTGTTTTTGATTACGATTTACAATTCATAGAAATATAGAATATATTATATAAGAGTATACCTACTGTAACTTGTAAGCTTTTTATGAGCGGACTCACAAAAACGTTTTCAAAATGTTTTGATATTATTTTTAAAACATTACAATCATAGAATTTCGATTAATCTATAGTTATATCTCTATTTCGTTCATTGAAAGGTTATATTCAAATTCAAAATATTATGAATTAATTTTATATATTTTTAGAAGAATCTAAAATTCGATGTCGTAGTGACTAGTGAGTCATTTTCATCTCTAACAATCAGAACAAAAAAAAAAATTAATCAAAATTACATATCTACGATTTAAACCCAAATAAAATTAATTTTACTGGGATCAAAAAATTGAAAATAAACTTTTTGTTATTGATTATTGTCATTATTGATTTTCCATTAAATACAAGAATGGAAATGTATATTGAAATCAATGATATATTTGGATTCATATTAAACTTAGACAATGAGATATATGATATGATAACATATTTGAATAAAAGGTAAAAATATCTTGTTGAATTTTATAATTTAGATTTATAAATACAGATTTTGAAGAAGAATTAATATTTTTTAAAAGCATTGTAAAAAATGAATAGAAGGAATATTATCATTTGCTTTATTACATAAATTAGTTATTACATCGTGCATACAATTATTTACGATCATTTTAAATTCATGAAAAAATTTCTAATTTGTCGATATTATGTATTGAATCTGATTTGGTTAAAGATATTAAGTGGGAAGAACTAATTCATACATTTGCTATAACGAAATCCAAAATAAAAGATATTTAAATAGATACCTACAAAATAATTTCATTTTTTTTTTTAAACTATAAATCATAAGATAATTATAAACAATTTTGATTATAATACTATAAATCTATTAAGTATTATAATTATTTAACTTATTAATGTTTACTAGTAATATATTTTCAATTAAGTTAAATCGTTTTTTAAAAGTTATTTATTTAGGTGTATTTATGAATACATAAATATTGAATAAGTTAAAATACTGAAACAAATTTTTCTGGTTTTGAGAAAGGGGTAGAGGTGTAAGTGGTAAAAATTGTTTGCTCCATGGGGCGTTGGACCTGGCTCTGTTGGTATCATAATATTTACAATAAAAATGAAACGAATTCAATTTAATATACCTAGAGTTCAGTTGTATAAGCTGATAAAATTCACTATAGATATATAATATAATATATATTGTGCGTATGTACCGACGTACCGTGTATAGGGAGATATTTAATATTTTATGCATAACGTATTGTGCTTAAAAATTATATCATTTAAAGAGCTGTTTTTTTCAAATACCTAGGTATATATTAGGACGTTTAGGTCAACTTGATTTGATTAGCTTTATAATAGTTTATTTTAGTTCCTATAATTTAGTAGTTTGAAATAGTTTGATTTTGAGATTTGATTTAGACTAAAGAAGAGAATGAAAGATATGCAGTCAGAAATTAGATATTTTTCTCTTAATTTGAAAATAAGATATATTTTTCTGGCGGGTTGTTAATTAACCGTTAATTTTCAAGAATGATTTAATCATAAATTATCCAAATTAAATAAGACACCACAATATTGAAACTATATTAATCGTTTTCTAAATTTTTTCTTTTTTTTTTTCCACATTCAAAAATAGTTTTTGTGTAATTAGTTGTCACTTATCACTTTAATATTTTGCAATATGTGTATTACATTTTAACTTACAAACTAACAAATTAAGTATAATATTACACTTATTTCCTACTTGAATTGTTGACTGCACATCTATCTGGATTATTCCCAATAATTGTGTATTCTAATTTGGATTCAAGCATATGATTTGATAGTAAAAAATTTAAAACAGTTTTGATGTTTGGCCGTTTTGCACTCGTATAATTATCCTAAATAAATTATATATTGAAATAAACGTAGATGAATAATAAATAATTATAATTGTTTATACACGTAAGATTTATATTTGTATATACAAATGATTCTTAGAATTTTTTATTAATTATTATACCATTATATGATCGGTAATTGATTGTTCATCAGGATTGGATATTAAAATGATTGCTCTAAAAACTGCCCTTACATAGCATGCAAAACACGTTAAACTAGGACAAAAACATGGCATATATGATGTCATATCTTAAAGTAAATGTAAGATTTATTCAAAGTAAATATGGATTGGCGATTAATAAAATGTTAGATTACAGAAATTATAAACTCTTATAAAGTAAATTAGGCAAAAATATACATTATATACGTTTTACAAACAACTTTCTGATTTTTTTTTTTATATATTTATCAGCCAGAATATGTAAACTAAAAAAGTAACAATAATTAAAAGTGTACACTTAAATATAAATAAATAATTATTATAATTTTCAAAAAAAAAATTTGATTATACTATACTATAATATTAATAGTAATTTGTTATGGACATTATGACTAATAATGGTGATTTCTAATTTCTGTGCAACGGGACGATTGAAATTTTAATTATACAGTCATTTTTTAGTCTCCTGAGCGAAGATCACATAGATCTTATATACCATCGCGACTAGTGTGAGTGTGTGACTGATTTGACGCCGAACCATATTCTGTTTAGCTCAGATCATGGTCCATGGATATAATACCTATAATATTAGATCATTTTTTGGTTGTTTTACAGCACCACAACAATGTAAAACCTTAGTTGTCAACGTACGGGTTTTGTACTTTTGCGTAAAAACTGTTACCAATTTTAAACATATCTAAATAGAAAAAATAAAAATATAATTAAATCTACTTCTCATTTCATACAAGAAATATATGAAGAATAAGTCAGGAAAAAAATTAAGTTCATAAGATGTTCCACAGATATAGAATACCTAGAATAGTTAGGTACTATTGATTAATATTATATTTATATAATATATATAGTGACTTTGAGTTGTTTTTAAATTCTATTTTTATTATTATTGAAAAATTATACAGGAAAACATTATATATTTCGTATTTAAATGGTGTCCATGGACCATGATACATCGGCGCCTTGGGCAGTCACCCTATTTGTCCACCCCTGAGACCGGTCCTGTATATATTATTATGAATATCAGAATGTGGGCTTGTAAAATAGGGATGCGAAAACCGATGTCAAAATCGATATATCACTATTTCGATATATCGATATATGGATAATATTTCCCCAAAAAACAACGATATATCGATATCGATATTGATATTTAATTTTTTTTTTTTTAAATATTAATATAGTTTAATTTTGACAATTCTTTCGAATAATATTGTAATCGAATCAAAATGTTTTTTATTTTTGCTCTTTCTATGCTTTTTTTAATCTGATGACCTTTTTTCTAGTTGTCATAGACATTGCCATTTCCACTATTTTATTAAATAACTTATACATTTATCTTTATTTATAGGCTTTTGACATTTTGCTACTTTTACAAATTACGAATAGAATTAGAATATTATTTAGATCTACGAATTAACGCACCTCTATTTTGTTTACCTATCTACTAGTGATGGGAATAATCTAATGAAATAATCGAAAAAGTAGATAGTATCTACTTTAAAATGTTACACTTGTTATCAAGTTGTTTCTTTGTTATCAACATTGTTAACTGTTCTTATCATTGTGATTGCACGTGTTGTTTTAAGGTTACTGATAGGAATCCAAAGTAGAAATTTGTATTTTTGTTAATTATTGAGTTTGGTTTGTTTAAAACATACTATTTAATGTAACGACTAACGAATCAATATTTTGTATCAAGTTTTTTAAATAATTACGTATCATCTGATTTTACATTATCTATTTAATATGAATTGTGACGAGTTTGGCGACGGTCTAGAAAATGACTGTATCATTAATCGCGAAAAAGATCCTGTAAACTCGAAAGTGTTTGGTGTTAATAGAAGATCAAATTTTTCAAGAAAAGTAAAAATGACTGATACATTTTTTACAAAATCTTGTTGTATATTATTTGTTTATAATGTTTTTTTTTTTTGTTCCCAGGAGAAAGGCAATGATGCTAGATTAAATGGAAAACATTCAAATAATCAAAAGAGAAATAACAATGACAAAAAAAGTGGATATGTGTCTTCAATGTTTAGAAATAACCCAGAAGTACAATTACCTGTAGCCATACTTAATAAGCAAGTTGACATTCAAGCTATTAATAAAAATAAGAATTCATTGTTTTCCACCTCAACGTATAAAGATTTAACTGATCTGCATCCACATATGGTTTGTTAAGAATATATATTTTTATTTAGATTATTGATATTTTTATATAGGTGTGCAATAATGTATTAATTTTAGATTATTTTCATAAAGTATTAATTGTATTTTAAATAATAGGTTTCATTAGATGTTCCTTATTAATACTAGTTTTGAAACAACAAATGATCTAAAATAAATTATATTACTTACTGATTATTTTTTTGATTTTGAATGAGTCGATAATCAAATGTTCATATTATGATGGATTCAGTCTTAATAATTTGTGCTATTAACCATAAATAATAATTTGGTTTGAATAGATTTTAAACTAGCTTAATTAATTAGATAATATGTCTAAGCTTAAAACCAAACAATTTATAATTACTGAGTTTAAAAGATTATAATGTAAGTTAATATCATAATAATTATCAGTTCAACATGTTTTTGGAGAATTAATAATCCATTCAAATTTTAAACAAATTATAAATATTAATTTGAATGATGAATTATTCTTGTTCACTATTATTTTATATATTCAAGTACTTATGTGTTATTTAAATAAATTATAGTTTAGGTATAATTATTGAAATAAGGTTATGACTTGAATTTTTAAAATTTAATTATCTATTATTTATGTTATTTGGATAATACTTAAGTTTTTAGTATAATTATACTATTTATACCTAATTATCATTTTCCATTTTTTTTTTCTGGTAATAGATTGCAAATTTAGAACAAACGTTAGGAGTGACAAAATTGACAACAGTTCAAAGTCAAACAATTCCAATCTTACAATCTGGTAAAGATGCAATGGTCCAATCTGAGACAGGTAGTGGTAAAACATTTGCGTACGCTGTTCCGCTTATTGAGTCGTTACATAAGATTCGACCAAAATTATCTCGAACTGATGGCCTTAGGGCACTAATCATTTTACCAACTAGAGAATTAGCATTACAGACCTATGAAAATTTTGTCAAGTTATTAAAGGTAAGATTATAAAAATATATAAAGTTATAAATATTATATTAATAAAAATAAAAAATGATTTTGAAGCCTTACACATGGCTTGTACCTGGTATGTTTACGGGTGGTGAAAAAAGAAAATCTGAAAAGGCACGTATGAGAAAAGGCATCACAATACTTATTGGAACACCGGGACGATTATTAGACCACGCACAGAATACCAAGTCAATATCTTTTAAATCACTTCAGTGGTTGATAATAGATGAAGCAGATAGAATGCTTGATCTTGGATATGAAAAAGATATCACAAGGTAAAGATATTTTAATATTTATTTAAATAAAAATGTAGTAGAAGTATTTACAATGTAATATAATGAAATGCAATCTTGATGACTTGATTTAATAATTTATATTACAGTATTTTATCTATTATTAATGAACATCGTGATGAGTCTATACCTCGACAAACAGCTTTATTATCAGCAACTTTGTCTGAAGGAGTCCAACGGCTTGCAGGATTGTCTTTGAAAGATCCTGTTTATATTGATGCATCTTCAATAGGGGATACAGATTCAGAATGTTTAGCAATACCAGATAGTCTTTTACAATATTATGTTTTAGCTCCTCCTAAATTAAGACTAGTTACACTTTCTGGTGTTTTGTTACAAAAATTACAAGTAAAAACTTATTTAATTAAAAAACTATTTTGGTATAAAAATTGTTTAATAACTATATTTATTTTCACAGAAAGGCCAAATTTCAAGTAAAACATTAGTTTTTATGGCCACTCAAGATATGGTTGACTTTTATACAGAATTATTAACCACTGTTTTAACTTGCTTAACCATGTTCAAACTACATGGTAATATGACTCAAGTAGAACGTATGGAAGTTTTTAAATCATTTAAAGCTGCTGATCATGGAGTTTTATTTTGCACTGTATGTTATTTAATTTCTAGGTTATAATAATTTATTTTGATTATTAATTTATGTACCAAGAGTCAGTTGAATTATTTACAAAAAAAACAGTATTTTTTTTTTTTTGATCAATTTCAATATAAAAAAGATAGCTTATAATAAAGAATATTTCCATGGACTCAAATCATAAATAAAAATTATTAATATTAAAGTAATAATGCTTTTCTACAAAGATTCATTGTGTGTTATATAAATATCAAAATTTATAAGTAACGAGAAAGTAAAAATATTTATTTTATGATTTTGTCATTATTATCTTGATTTTTTCTATCAAAATGCAGTAATGTAAAAATATTTTATTAATTACAGTATTTGAAATATTTAGTGTTTACTTATAACTTTTATTATTATTAAAAAAATAAATAAAAATAGCCTTAAGTAAATTTGCGTAAATATGGTGGTTAGATTATTGTATTGATTAACTATTAATTATTTTCAGGATGTGGCATCAAGAGGTTTAGATTTACCTTTAGTAGATCGTATAATACAGTATAATGCTCCAATAACACCCACAGATTATGTTCACAGAGTTGGTCGAACTGCAAGAGTTGGTCAGAAGGGGGAAGCGACATTATTTTTGACACCACATGAAGCTATGTTTATAGCTAAACTTCAAGATCATTCTATTATGTAAGACCTAAATCCAAATGCTAATTAGTAGACCATAAGAAACTTTAGAAACATATAAATTACATTTTATACTAAAAAACTTATTAATAAATATTTGTTTTTAGTAATTAGTAATCATATTATTATTATTATTATTTTTATAAAGTATTAAATTATTGTATTTATATTTTAGAGCCTCTGAATTAAAAATGGATAAATGTTTGACATCAATTCTCACAATGGAATTTGAAGGTGTAAGTATATTAAAATTATTAATCAAAATACACCTGAATTTAATGTATTTGTTATAAAACTTTTATTTTTTATCAGGAAAATGTTAAAACAGTTGAAATGGCAGCTAATATATTGCAATCTCGCTTTGAAACAGCAGTACTCGAACAAGATCGTCTTCATGAATTGGGGTGTAATGGTATATACTATTATTATCATAATCATTATTAACAATAAATACTTTTGGTGTTAGTGAGATAATTATTTATTTATTAATTAACACCTGCAAGAAGTAAAATACAGTGATTTATGTTTATTATACAATTATTTTATATGATAATAGATAAACAGATACTACAATACATTAAATACATACAATTTTAATTTAAGTACATGATCAGTGTTAATATTAAATGTAGTTTATAATTTTACTATTTTCGTTTGTTTATTTCACTTGTGATTTAGTACTTTAGTAATTTAATGTACATTAAATGCTTTAAATTAAATCAATAGTCATGGTAATATATTAATTTGTATATGCAACTTTTTTTGTTTTGTCACAATATACACATATTAGTGCAGTGTTTCCCAATCTAAGGGGGGAGGCATATATAATAATTTACTATTATTCATATTTTATAATTATTATCATTAATAAAAAAGTAGTTATTCCAAATATTAAATAGTTTATTTGTTAAGCATATAAAAAAAGGCGATAATTTTTTTTAATTTATAGGAGAGGGGTTATGACATTTTTTTAAATCTAAAAAGGGTGCTAGAATGTAGTATAGAAGAAATCACTGTACTAGTGAGTTAAAATATATTGTAGAAGATACATGTATTTAATTGTCGACACATTTGAACATATTATATAAGTTATGTTATGTAATGCTATAAAAATTTAACTGAATTTTATTATTTTAAATCCTTGAGCCATATATAATATTTAACAATAAATAATAAACCTATATTAGATTTCTACTACACAAATACCAATTTTTACTAATAATTGTCGCTAGTATTCAATACTCAATTATTTACTGTTTAATTGTTTATTGCAGCTTTCAAGTCATGGGTTAGATCTTATGCAAGTTATCCAAAAAGTAGTCGAGAAGTTTTTAATTTCAAAGATTGCCATCTTGGTCATTACGCTAAAAGCTTTGCTATACGAGATGCACCAAGAATAATTGGAGGAATTGGTAAACCAAAGAAAGATCCTAGAATGAAGTTAGTAAATTTTATTAAATTATTCTTTTAAACTTAATATAAATATTAAATTTATTAAGTATAAAGATGTATCAATATTTTAGTTATAAATAATTTTTTTATAGTGTGAAAATGAATTTTTCATTTTTATTAAAAAAAAAAAAAAAAATGATTTTATTAACATTGCACAATGCTAGTTATATTATTAAATACTTTAATATGTTTTGAAATCTTAACAATTTTTAAAAAGAAATATGGATACATCTTTAGATTAGTTATTTAAGAATAAGTATATTAAATTATTAACTATGAATCTATGATAAAAGCATATCATTTTTAAATATCTTTTAAATTATTCTGAAAAGTATAAAAACTATATAAATTGTTTAAACAAATATAATTAAAAGTTAAAATATTAAATAGGAATAATTACAGTCTTTGGTAAGTTAAGAATACCAAAGAAAGACATAATATTATGTTTGAGTTACAATGTATAATTATTTTTTAGTATTATAATAATAATAAAATAACTTATACTAATAATAAAATAAAATTCAATACTTTGGTAATTTTTACGTTTCAGTAATAAAATTTAAAGCTGAATAGTAGGTGTATTGGATTAGTATTTCATTTTGAAATGATTGAGATATTTGAGAGTAAAAATATTTTTTTATTCTTGTATGATATTCCAAAAAGTATTTAGTCTGAATGTATTTAATTTCTAATTTCTAAACCTTAAAATTAAAAATATTTGTATACCTCTTAAACATGTAACTTAAATCATTATGTTATTTATTCAGTCTCAGCCTAATAATGACAATAGTTTGACTGAATTTTATACAATTTTATATGATTTTTCACAACCGCTCATGATTTGTTCAGTTGTAATATTGATAAGGTCTGGTGGACTGGAAAATTGTTAATGGAAATACAACTCTTAAGTTTATTTTTTTAAACATTTTCTTTGGTTTAGGTAATTGATTCATAAAATACGATTGTTAGTGTTTTGAACGTTAAGTGAAATCATTTTTGGCCTTAAAACGTTTCATTATAAATTACAGTTTGTTATGTCATATTATATTCAAGGTAATCAAATTGCAGTAGTTTAATATTTGTAATAAATAAATATATTTTATGTGTTAATCAAAAATTTAAGAATAATAAGCGATTAGACCTTGGGCGTATTTAAGTAAGCTACTGTTAGGCATAGGTTATTATGCTGTTATATTAAGGTATCAAATACTAATTTGGTACCAAACCAAGACAATTTAAATAAATTAGAGCTATAGATGTGCATTGCTGCAACTATTTTTAGGAAATAAAATAATAGATCAAAAACAGGTGAGAGGAGGATGTTAGCAATCAAAATATTCACGGTATTGGCTCAATGTGTACAGCTTTACTTGTTTGACTCGAAACCAAATGTTAACAAATATTCGTTTTTTCTGGCCTCAAGATTTGCACCGTTTTTCTTTAAGTGCCCGATTGTTCCGAACTATGTAATAATCGATTTCAAACACAAAGGATGACAGCAAAAGTGTGAAAATGGAACGGTTTTCTTTCTAACACTCCACTTTCTATTGTGTAAATGATTGTAGTATGATTACTGTGTTCAGCTTACTGAAAAATTACTCTTAATTTGTTTTCCTGGCTAAGATGATGGATTCTATGCTACCTGCATATTGTTGTATATAAGTAGTACTGTTCCTCTGTACTGTTCAATATATTTTGAATAACCAATTGGAAAATTCAATGTAAATCAAAATTGTTTATGATAGAAAATGAATTCGTCTGTAATTTGCTAACGATATGTATAAATAAGTTACTGTAATGTTTATTGAATTGTTTGGACATTTATCTCGACATTTTAGTACGTGTTGTTAAAATATACAAATATTTCTACAATATTATCGTAATACTATAGTATTACATTATACATATTACGGATTATATTATTAAATTTATCAGGATACAGTGTAGATGCGCTGTGTCCGATTAGGACTACCAGTGATTACGCGTTCAATTAAATACTGTAGTGCTAAGTCACGAGGATTAAAAATAAATATTGAAGTTTATTATTTTTACGAAAATAGATTTCAATATTTTATAAGTATTTTATTTATTTTTTTGCTGGTATTTAGTTATTATATAAAATTATAAAAAATATTCTAAGTAATTAAGTGTTTGGTATGGTACTACAATGCCGTACATAATTGAGCAGAATTCTTACAAATTGAATATTGAAATTTAATTCATATATTACAGCAAAATTGATTATAATAATTACAGTTATGATTTTTATTATTTTAAATCTGAATGTCATGTCTATTAAAATTATTGGCTTATTCAAAAAGTGATTAAAAATTGTTTATCGTCTTTTTAAGTTAACTTTTTCAAAAAGTATTTACTTAAAAATTAATTGTTCATTTTCCGTATTTCCGCATCAAATAAAAGTCGAAATTTTATATAGTTGATTACCATTTTTTCCTTCTTTCACTTTTGTCTTTCTTTAAATTTATAAATAAATTCGTTATTTATTGATTCATAATAAATCTAATTATTTAATAATTTATTATTCATTCTTTGTTAAACTTGATCGTTGTCGTTATTCATTTTTAGTGTTTATTTATTTATTTATTTTTTTTGTTGGTACAATGTTTATACAATATAACACGATATAACCAATAAAATTAAGTACCCATATTTTAGAAATTACTGTGTACTATATAATTTAAAATGAAAAAGAATTACATTGTGTTGTTGTCAAGCTTATTACTGATTTAATATGATGTAATAATAATACATTTCATACATAATATATTATACGTCTTAAGCTGCGTCATAGGATTATTTTTTTAATTTTCCGGCTGGAAGATGAAACGTTTCTGAAACGATCTATTATAGATATTGTGTCTTCGTCGTCGCAAGTCATAATAATATATAATATGAGATCCGATTGTTATTTATTTTGTTATTAGTTCTACAGTTTGCAGCAACAATGCCTAGGCGATGCGTACTTGAAAAGATTTTGGTTACAGGTCAATTGTTATTGTCAGAGCGGTTCAGCTGGAAAATCGGGCTCTGGGTATTGAGGAGGGGGAGGGTAAACAACAATAAGATATCCAATTATTTGGCTCGGACCAATTACCGATTGGATGTGCGCCTTGGGTTTCCCGATTATGTAACCGCATATGCGCCACATAATCTTCAAGGACGATTGGAACATTTTTCTTGTTCTTTTTCCATCGACCGTATACCTATAATATATTATAAATTATAATAAACTCTAAAAAAATATAAACGAAAGTATTCTAATAATTCTTTTACCATGAATGTATAATAGAGTTGAACTGTTGTGTACAGAATAGGTATTTGTATATAAATTATAAATTCAATAGCAATATATAGGTTACAACTTATAACTA
This sequence comes from Melanaphis sacchari, assembly GCF_002803265.2. Classification (NCBI taxonomy): domain Eukaryota; kingdom Metazoa; phylum Arthropoda; class Insecta; order Hemiptera; family Aphididae; genus Melanaphis; species Melanaphis sacchari. The sequence goes on along the minus strand of NW_020271560.1, from coordinate 7,944,736 downwards.
TTGTCGTATGAAAAACGAATAATAATTTGTCATTTAACTAATCCAGAGTTATCCATTTTGTATTTGTAGGGTAAAAATATCTGCTGTTATCTATGTCTTGTTAAGAATTGAATGTAAAATTATTAATAAATTTGGTACACCTATACAGCTATACTTATAAATAATATATGATAATATATTATTCGTTTTAACACACATACTTACGTAATATAGTTATTATGATCTATTATATTTGTTATATTTATATAATAACTATCAAATTATTGTCTGGTTTTTTTTTTTTTTTGTTATTATACTTACCATTAATATTATATTTAAACTAACATGACATGTGCAAAATAACATTAATCAACACCCACTAAAGTTCTATAAAAAATTAAAAAAAACTTCACATCCGCTATTTGTTTTATAGACAAGTAACCGTAATTATAACAACTACTTATTCTAGTTATACTGCTGATTTAGTAAATACGTATAGCTTGTATTTTTAAATCATCTTTAATTTTGTGTATAATATTTTTATAACGTTGTAAAAAATTGTATAAAACAAATTATGTTACTATCTATTATTAGGTTACATATAAGTACGGGCTTACACTTTACAAACCGTCTATACTGACATTCAACGGGAAATAATAAACAGTTGTTTATATAATAGCCTTAAATAAAATAAAATAAATATTCTGAAAAATCGACAGACTAATAAACTCGTATTAAACTAGCAGTGAAAAGAAAAAAATGTTTTTTTCTTCCGTCTTCTTTGGTTGCAGTTTATAGAGTTAAACTGATAGGATATAAGTGCAGAACTTTATAAAACGTAGGTAAACAGTTATTATAGCTTTACATATTAATAGCTCCTAAAAAAAATAAGCGATAGATATAATTTATTATAAACTGTTAATCTTTAGAGCAACTTTCATCTCAATCCTTTAATCTACCATTTTTCTTAAAGACTCCTTGGCAATTTTTCAGACGGTATAATACAATAAAGTCTTTCTAGTCTGATCATGTTTATAATCATCGACAGGCAAATAATTTATGGTAGCATAAGTATCGGTGTATATATATATATTTAGTATAAAGTTAATGTATAATTAAATGTTAAAAATCGTAATATTATGTTTAGAGTACCTACCACTGAATAATTACTCATATTTATGCATCATATTTAATGCGCGTTATATGTTCTTTATAATAAAGTACAGATGTTGTGGTACTAAAAAACTGGTAAAATTGATTGCAATACTGCACTAAAATATACCCAAAATTGGACTAAAAAATTGAATCGTATATAATTTTTTTAAATTTTTAAAATTTGATGTCCTTCGATTTGAAGCTAGTAAGTTTTTATACCTTGAAAAACTTCGTTCTCCGTTGGTTGCTATATTAACGGAGTGTATTTAAAATAAACTTATTTGCTTACCGTCAAATTTTCATGTAAACTCTCTAACAATTTTTACAAAACCGTTTAAAAAGTATTAAAAAAGTGAAATTATGTGAAAAACTTAAAAAAAAAATTGTTTTACAAATGAGTAAATTCTAATAATTGTAATAAAAATTCAAAAATTCCAAAAATTGCAGATAATTGCACTTTAAACTTTTAGATTTTAGTTCGTATTTACATGACACGCATTTTAAATTTATTTAGCAATTAAGTAATTGAAAAAGTAGAAAAAAAAGTTACAAATGCAATAACATCCGTGTCCTATATATAATATAATATTATATGGTTCGATATAAACAGTGAGAGAAGAAAGACATAGGTAACATACTGCAGTATTATAGTCAAATGAGTACATTATATATTCGTCCCGATTTGATATAGATATTATGTCTACAATAAAAAAAAAAAAGAACACTATATAAAACTATATAACTGCACCTAAATAAATCTTTAAAAACGCGTTTCATTTATTTCTTGGCAATATCACAACAGCCCATTAAATTATTTCCCTTAATTTCCCTTGTTAATTTCTGCTGACAAATCACCAGTAATTTTGATCTTGGACACTATATAATAATTTTTTCTTCACTAACAACATGTAATTTGCCGCATTATGTGTATAGTTAGGGAATTCTGTAGCAGTTTATTACTAACATGCGGTATGTAAACTCATTTGACCGGAGAACACATCGTTTATATCGAGTGATCAATTTAACAGAAGACACTCATCATTTCAAAAACTATTATCTTTTTAAAAAATATTTTTTTTTACACTATTTTGTATCGTTATAAAACAATATTTTTCTAAAAAATATGAATTAAATTTTAATGATAACTTTTTAATTCTTCATTTTAATATAGATACTTTTTGGAGTTTTTACTTCTATGTATGAAATTTAAATTTTAGATTAGTAGTAAATGAGTTATGAGTATTTATAAGTACTTCAAGAGTTAGAAGTTCAGATGTTGATAGAATTGGATAATTTAGATGAATTTTAGTTACTTTGTTATACTTTAAAAACATATGAGCCGTTAGTTCATTAACTTATTATTAAATTAAAATTTTACACTTATTTTACAATGACCGACTTAATAACAGGGTATACTCGAAATCTAGTACCTATATTTATTTTGGTGACTTTTTGTTATAAAAGTTAATGTACATAATATGTACATATTTAAAATCTGTATGCAATTAAAAAATCAAGCGCCTATGAAAAAATAAATAAAAATGTGTCAGGTTTATTTTGGATTGTAATATGTATTTTTTTAATGATTTAAATATCTTGTAAGAATTTATTTAATGTTGGAATGGACAAATGTTAACACGACTTAATTTAATGTATGAAAGTTGCAAGTAGGAACGTGCGTTTAAAAATACAAAAATAGCATAACATAAATTATAGAATTCGTAAGAATAAACATGACTTTCGACTATTTAAAAATAAATAATTTTATAACGATACACAATTATATTTTGAAATTTAAAAACACAAACAAATAAATTGTTTATTCAAATAAATAATTTAATGAATTAAAAAAAAATATGTTACATCTAAGTAACATTTTCATAAGGTATAATAGAATGTTTTTTGAATAATAATTATATAATTTTTTTGATGACAAAAAAGTTTAGACTAGTTTACACCTATAAGTAGATGTTAGTTTAAATAATTGGAGTTAAATTTAAGTATACATATTTTTATATATTTGTAAAGATGGCGGTTATTCATAGTAATAATATGCCATTAAAGTAAATTTAATATATTGTATAGAGTGTGTGTGTGGTGTGTGTGTATTTGTGATTAATAGAAATGCAGACTTAGTCGGGGGAAGCCGAGTGTTGATACACATAATATACATATAGGTAGGTATAGTTATTTTGTTTTTTGTGATATTTTTAATTCTTGGAGTTGGATTTAAAATTCGTTTCGGCTGCCGCCCGCCAGGGTCGACACTGTTTAAAAACTTATTAATTTCTTGACGCACACTGATTATAATCGAACAACAATCTTATTGTTTATAAGGCGAGCGCAATGAAAAAAAAAAAAAATTTAAACACAAAAAGGATATGTGTATACTGTATAGGTACACGGAGAAGGTTTTTAAATTCTGGTAGCTGCAGGGGTTCTCATAGTCTGCCCCCCATCGGTCCTGTGTTTATCGGTCGCAGCTCCCGTCTGACAAAATCCTTTCATCATTATCGCCGCATCACACCCTTTTGTTTGATACGCGCACATACTCACTCGATCACTATTGTATAGTGTAGAACTTGATACATATTATATACTGCACCAGCAGATAGACACGTTATTAACTGCTGCCTCACTTATTATTATTATCATTACCATCATCATCAATTGTGTTATAATGATTAAAATGGTTCGGGGGCCTTTTTCCGATCCTCTTTTGTTGTCGACTAATAAACATTATGCCGAGACAATGGTTGGTTTTTTTCACTTGTCCTAGGCCTATTATAGTTTATCAATAAATTTTAGAAAAATTTTACAATTTTTTTTTTTTAAGCATTATTATATACTGTTTTAATGTTGTAATGATTTAACAACATTAAGCTATTGCAGCATATTCATCAGTATTCTTTTACATAATATGTTTTCATCTAAATAGTCTTTGCCAAAAAAATGGAATGGTTATAATTACACTGTTGTTGCGTTTAGTTTAGGTGTACATCAATGTAACTAATTTAATCAAACCGATTGTAATACCTAATAATAATAAATACAGTGTCAAAATTTCAAATTAATTAATTAGTGTTGTATTACACTATTATTATTAATTTTTTCATGGGAGGTCAATGATATGAAAAGTATGATGCGAATTCTATTATATACTAGGCCATTAAAAATTAGTGCGCATCACGTTTATTGTCTGTGTATTAAAGTATTTCTGTAAGTTATTAAATGTAAATAATATAATATTTATAAATATATAAAATATGAAAATATTTTTTATTTAACTTTAATTTATTTTTTATTAGTAATTGCTAATTACAATGTTAATACTTACAGATAATTCTAATATTATATTATACTGAATGTTAGTCGATCAAATGTTAAATTAAAACAAAATATCTACTTAATTTTAGTGATAGCGTATCGAAACTTTAAAATTCTTAATTTCTTATTCCTTTGCAAGGAATTTCTTTGCGAAAATCGAATTACGTGCTGAAGAAAATAAAGATTGTATTTGACACAATATATCGGATACTCGGGTGAGATTCCATTCCGTATGAGTATTATTATATTATTGTTGGTGGCTTACAAAGATAAACCCATATTAGATGGAAGGTACCTATAGTTTAGAAATGTGTGAGATGCGCCAATCGTATTAATAAATTATCATCTTCGCACAAAGAGAGTTTTCCGTATAATAGGGATTTCTGCGAAACGTGGCGTGTGAAGAGAATTGGAACAACCCTCTCCCCCATGATAAAATTATGAGAAACGTTTGAAAAATAAACATCACTAGTAATACACTGCGCCGCATGTATGTGATATAAAATAGGGTGTTGTGTTGCGCTTAATCCCGCGGTTGTTAATAATGATAGTTAACGTCGGGCTCGCGCAAACACACATGACGATAACAAAAGAGCCTTTCAAAACACTCATTTATTTATTGTTCAAGATACTCGTCGTCCATTAATTTCTCAACTGGATCTCGACCATATTACAATCATAGCAATAATAATAATGATGATGATAATATAATAATTTACGTCTTATATTAGATATTGGATGTAGAACAAAAGGATTTGCGCCGCATCCACCCTCTTTCCTTTATTACAATACAACCCATACTTTTATGCTTGATATATAATATATATTATATGTGATACTTATACATAGAACTCACGACTCTTGACTGATACGCTCCTTTTACCGTTATAATATATTATGTTGCAGAGAAAGGCTCAAAATTATTTGTCAATATTCTTAATACTGTAAAAAACAATTTTTTTTTATCCAAAGCTGTAGATAACTTTGTATAGGTATGAATAAGCTGGATTTCTGCTGTAGATGACGATCGAGAATGTATGGACACTAAAATTTTTTTAGCAGTATAGCACTAAAAAATATAAACATTTCATTTTTTATTAAATAGGTGTAAAAACAAGAAAATTTAATCAAGTTTTGAATTTAAAAAGAAACTCTTTAGAACTTAATTAAACTCCAAAAATGATAGTACTCTATGTTTAGTTTTATATAGGTGCCTCTACGATTACACCAAAATAATATTTCAAACCTAACTAAAAAACTAAAACTTATTTAAAAAATACGCGAAAATTGTATTATTTAATAATTAGATTAATACGAGTACATTTCATAGGGTGTAAAAGTCTCATAAAATTCGACGGCTTCAATTTTATTATAATTTAAAATATGTAGGGAGTTATTTACTCATAAGCGCAAATAGGGGGATGGTGAGGATAATTAAGAAAACGTTTACGTTGTCACCCTCAAACTCAAAATTAGTACCCCTGTAGAAATCTAAGCCAAGATTTTTATATTTATTTATACCTATTAAACATTAATATTTTGTTTTTTGATTGTTATTAATTATTATATTTAAATTCTATATTATTTTAGAATTTATATGTTGAAATATTTTATTTAATATTTATATGTTTTTTATTAATCATAATAATCATTATAGTAATAAATATTATCAGTATTGACATAAAGCTTGGGAAATACTACAATACAAAGTAAGGCTTTTTCAACTCGTTTAAGTTACTTACAATTACTGACATAGTTCCAGTTAGTTTATAACACACAAGTGTAGTTTTTCTATATTAGCGGTACCTATATCAAAAATTGATTTAGTTATGATGACCAAATTAGTTGTGTTATGATAACGTTTTTCTTAATTTATGAATAAAATATTACAATTAACTTAAAAATAATTAGTTAGTCTGGAGAATAAGAACAATATACAAAAGTAATGAAAATAATTTTTAAATAATGTATATTGGTATTCATGATGGCGTTTATTTGTTTTTATTTTTGTTGTTATTTAATATAATATATTTTTAAATGGAAATATGGAAAAAATGTTCAGTAGGTAACCGCTCTACTGTCCAGGTGTTTTATTTACCACTTCAATGAGTTAGTCATTGAAATGGATTTGTTAAACTTTAATTCAATGATAAATTATTGTATACTATATAAAACATTCTGAATGAAGATAGACTAATTTTTTGGTAAACAAGGTTATTAAACAATTATTTTAATAATAATATTAACATGTTAACAAATATTTTATTTTTTTTTTGTAATTCCCGATTATTTAAAAAAGTTCTGAGAATTCTTCATTTTGATTTATTAAAAGTACCAATTAGATCTTATATGGTATCAAAAATCTCTTTAAATGTTTATAATTGGAATATTTTTTTACTAGAAAAATTGTCTTCTGATACAAAAATAAATTAATTAAACACATCATTTTTCTATGATAATATCAATGTAATATTCTTCACTTTACAGAAAATCTGAAATACTCGTATATTAGGAGTAAAAAATCTATGAAAATAAAATAGTAAACAATAACAAAAAAAATTAATATTTTTAACCATATCTGTAATAACTAGATTTAATTAGACAGTCCTAAGTCTGTAGAATTGGGAAGGAAAATGTTAGTACTTTAGAACAGTAGGCTTTTTAACTCGGGACCAACTAGTACAGCAGGCTTTTTTAGACAGGACCTAATTGGTAAACAATTTGAATCTGGGACCCAACTAGTATGCTCTGTTCTCGGTTGTGTAACTGAAATCAACCGTTATCAGCGCAGGTGACGCAATTGTGATTTTACACGTTTGACCGTCCCCATTGCCACCACCAACTTATCCGCGGTCGATCAGATAATATAAGACAAACTGCTCGGCGATTATTTGAAGTATAGCGTGATCGTTGTAAGAGTGTATAGTAGAAAATTATAAATTAGGTCACGCCACCACTGGGGCGATTTTATATTTAGTAATCGCCACTAATCAGCTCTTTTGCACGGACAATTTAAATTTTCTACGGTTTGTCGTGAGCGCCGCACTAGACGCGAACGCCGACGTCATCGTCGTAAAGACAAGAGTTAGTTTACTTTGGCCACAAAAACCACAAACAGTTTTTGCGAAGTTATAACAACATGCAGAGTGATTCACCAAGTATCCACACCATTATTTTTTCCTTTAATCATGTATGTTTTTATTTAATTCCTGATTAATGGAATTATTAAGTGCCTTTACATAAAAAATGTATTTATTTATTTTCAAATATTTAGATTTGTTATATTATCCGTTGTGATACAAAGTTATTATTTTTCGAATGAAAACTATCATTTTTTTCCGGTAAATTATTAATCAGATAATTTTTTTTTTGTAAATGTTGATACATTTTAAATAGTAATTATTGAGTTATTTAACTTTGAGTTACAAGGTCTATAATAATGGGGTTGAAAAATAGTTATGATTTGTAAACTTAAGTAATTAATATTAATCCATCTACATTTTATGATTTGTAAAAATAAATATTTTTACTAGATCAAATAATATTATATCTATTTCGTATTTTATCCTTGGTATATACTCTTCAATAAATTAGAAATTACTAGCCAACATTTTGATACAGATACTCCAATATTTTCAAAAAAAAAAAAAAGTTGTTTCTCATTAGAAAAACGGAAGTTTATATCGTCAAAGCCCATAAGACAATCCTTAAATAGTATATAGGTAATTTAAATAATTGAAAATATGGTCCTTAAGTATACTTAATAATTAAAAAAAAAATCAGAATTTAAATAAATTCATTATTAAAGAAATGAGAGTGAGAATGATGGACGAATCATTCTGTATAACAATATGTAGGTATATAATAAGTTATTACTTATTATTATTATAATGCACATTGAGCGTATGCTGTTGTAGCTGGTTGACGTTGTCACTGATGTGCCTCGTCTCCGTGAAAATCGGTGGCACGGGTCACTGCATTCGTAAACAAGAATTTTTTATTCAGGAAAAATATACATCTCATACATATTGTATAAAAAAGAAATTAATTAATTGAGCATACATGCAGAATGTACGAGCGGAGAAATTCTCGCCGTTGACGGGATTCCGGAAGTCTATTTGCTCAATTTTCTTACTCTTTGAGAGGCCCCATTTCCTATTTTTAGTCTGAGAGTTGGATTGCTGGAAAGGTGATTGATTAGACACTAATAATATGATAGTCTGTAATCTGAAGATTTGAATGGCTCTGGAGACGATTTCTAAATCGCGATTTCGCCTTTGTTATCGTATGTTATCTTTGTTTGAAACATATTATACGAAAAGCTGTAGGTACACAATAGACACATGATTGAAGGATTTTAATTTTGTTTGTATTAAATAATATCACAATTTTACACGATTCAACACCATATTGTATTATTATGACATTTGTCCAAGTAGAATTTTAAAAAGCGATTTTAAAATGAATTTCCTTCTTCTGTACTAACTGCTGCACCACAGTGCATGTTTGTATTTTGTGTTGACGGTACATAGGTATAATATTTTAAAAGTTCGCACAAAAGACGAAACATAGTAAAAGGGAGGATTAATTTGATCAACAATGATATCCGCACAACATCGTTATTGTTTATTTTTTAAAATGATGTAATAGATGTAGTTTTACTGTTTTATGGTAATTATTATTCTTAAGAACTTAGAATTTTATGTGTTATAATACATATAATATCGATACAATATTTAATATTTCTGTTCGCTATTTTGTTTTGCAGAAATCAAAGAAAAATTCCCAAGACCGACAGTGGAGCCCTGTTTAAGAAACGAAAATCGGATAAGGTTATATCGACTTCGGAGTTCGACAGTGGAATGAAGGCGAAGAAAAGGAAGATGAATTAAAATCTGACGTGGGGTGCATTCATTTGTGTTTATGTAATCGAAAACTGTTGCATACATAATAAAGACAGATTTTTTTTTCAAAAAATAAATTATAATTTATTATTTTTATTTTTTAAGTTACTATTTTTTTTTTTTTTGTTTGTATATTTAACAATTTTGATCGTGAACTGACCAAACGTGGAATAGAATAAACTGTTGTCATTTCTTATGAAATACGCATATAACAGAAATCGCTAATTATTTACAAGATTCTAACGTTAATTTTGTACGGTTTTACTAAAAGAAAGGTAAATGCGTATTATTATTATAGTTTTGCGTAAGCCGTTGTTAATGATGGTTTTAGATGTTTTTTTAGGCGTTTTAGAGTTCAACACGTGTTATTATTTTGTACATAATATACGAATGGCGATTCGTATGATGAGAGGTAATGATAAGAATAAAAATAAAGCTTTATATATTATTCGTACACGTTTTCCTCATAGCCGTATAATGAGGTTTAAAAACAAGTAACAACTGATAAAATTGTGCTCGTGTATTTGTTGATGCGTTACTATTATTGTACGTATACGAAAGCACACTCGATGGAATGAATTTTTGAACATTTCACAGTCCCATTTTAATTTTTATTATTAATTAATTAAGAACGTGGAACGAACAAATGATCAACGCCGTACATTCACACGTCAGTAAAATATTATATTATTATACTATTTATACCTAACCGTTGGAACACACTGTGTATAGACAAGTACCTAATCTATCTATCAATAACGGTAGCAATTTCTTAATTAAACCATACTATGTTGTTTATTTGATAATACTGTAGTATAAATTATTGTCATACTATACTTATAATATGATAATATTTTAAAAAAATATTTCTGTTCTCGCGTTTATTTAAATTTAAAATTAATGTTTGTTTGCTTAATTCGACTTAGAAAATAAAAAAAGTTGTTCATATTAATTCTGGAGTATTCGGCAGCTACAGCCAATTAGTGTAAATCTTGTCTGCATCTGTCACATGAACTGTGTGATGAAATGTCATCACGAAAAATCAAGATCATGGCGTCTGATAATTGTTACCTATTATTTATTGGAGTTTAAAAATATTATTCTATATTGAAGAGAAGAATATTTGATTCGAGATAATTTCATTTTTCATATTATATAAATTATTTTTGCAGAATATTTTCGAACAAAGAAGTTACAATATAGTAAAAGTAATATATTTTTATATTATGGAAAAATGAAGTAACTTCTTCGTTATAGACAGAATTTTTTAAAAAAAGGATAATTTTAAATGACATTTTGAGTTATGACGATACCGTTCGAAAAAGTTCTCTTCTACAATGTTGGTAATAATTATTCAAACTATAATCTTAGGTGCCATAATTTTAATTTTTCTTTATGTAATTTTATTATACATTTTTAGTTCTATAGACGGAAGCAGTGTGCGCATACTGAATGCGGATATTAAGTTCTATTAGCTTTCAAGGATAGAAATTCCCGTTGAGAACCCTTTTAATAGTTGAAGGAATCTTATAATGTAAGTTTCAGGTTTCGGATATAATTTAACACATATCATTTAAGGAGTATTCTATATGGCAATACAAACATTTTTTCGAAAAGAACTACCCTTTGTATATAATCCATTTTAGTACATAATAAAGATAAGATTCTATAATCCAACAATTTTTACTAATATTACATTTGTGATAAATTAATATTAAATAATACAATTTTCAAATTATCACCGTTCCATGTTATGTCGTCGGTATACCTAAAGTTTAATTAGGTACTCGGTAAGTACCTACTCTGTGAAATTTAGATTAATATTTTCATATAGTTTTTTAAGAAATCATTTTACATAACAAATAAAAAAAAAATGATTTTCGCTTGAAAAAAAAAGTGTTTTGCCAGAGAACACTTCTTAAATTTCATGAAAAGTCTAAGGATTTGTAAGTATGGTTTTTAGGTACATCTATTTATAAATTCAAAAAATTAGAATATAAACAATTTCATCGTTAAAGGAAAAACATTGGAGCGAACATGCTTGCAGGTGTGAATCGCCCTGTAATCGATATCATATTATTCACTTGGATATGCATAAAAGTGTATTACGAGTGGTCTTAAATGACAACATATAGGCATAACGATACGTTTTATCCAGAGCGTTATATAGCACTATTACAATTTATCATTATTCGTGCGCCGTGCGCTGTCCGTGCAGTGTAATGTTATCATATTTAAGGGACAAATTATATAATTGGCCTAGTGATGGCCCGCTGCCTTCGACGAAGACGACGCGCGACGTTACGGCACACAGTGCGCGTATATATACACGTGTGGAGGTAAGGTACGCGCGCGCGCGCACACACACACACACACACACACACGCGCGCACATTTTCTTAGCTTAAGGCTCAAGGTTAAATCAATGACCTCACCCGTGTGTGTGTGTCTTTTCCTCGCCAAGGATATTAACGATAATAATAATCGAAATTTTAGATAGCTTTGAGGTAGTAGTCGTCAGATTGGTACTTTGTTAAGCGTTTTCCATTAATGACTATAGAACGCGATATATAGGCGGCGGCGGGCCATCAGGTGTCTATCGGTTTATTCGTAGATATAGGCATATACATACACACACATATACATATACACACATATTATATACCTGTGTAACGTGATGAATTTTAATTGTAATGTGCCACTACAATGAGAGAATACCGCCGCCGCCGGTAGCGTTGTTTTGTCCGATTCAATCACATGCGATAACACACACAAGCGCGCGCGGGTTAGATTTTAATAATAATATAATATTTTTATAATGGTAATATACGCACCGCAGCAGAGCCGCAGAGGAGTCTTTATTTTATTCGAATAATTGTACTATTATTATTTATGACGTACGACAGCTATTGCGACACAATAAAAGACCCTCCGCGAGATATCGCGCCGTAAACACGTGTAGCGGTGTGTAAGTGTAATGCGAAAACCGTAATTTCAATTCGGACTTGTAAACGGTTCAATAATTATTAATATATTATTGAAATCATCATCATTGTTAGGACGCCGTGTCGAGTAATAAACGCAACTAGATGGTGGTTTGTGAACGTAAATCCTCCCTCAAAGGTATTTTCATAGTGTTTATGCTACAGCATATTAGCTAGCGCATACCCGTCCCTGAAATATAAAGTGATTAGTTTTTGAATTACAGCTATAGAAAAAAATCGACTTGGTCGAAAACTGGTTTTGCGTAAAAATTCCCGTTTTTCGTCATTTTTTTTTTATTTTTCTCGATTTTTTTGAAAAATGTTGGAAAATGTTTACTTTTTATCTCTATAATGCACCAAGGATATTCACTTTTTCATCGGAAACCATCCCCGAAGTTTGAAATTGAAGCATTATTTCGACTACTTATGCTGTACACAGACAAAAAAAAAAAAAAAATACACACATCATTGTAAAATCAATACATTCATCACTCCGTTCAGAATCTAAAAAAGAATATATTTGTACCACTGCCACAATGTGATATTTTTGAAAAAAATCGACGATTCAAAAGAAATATAACTATGGTAATTTTTTAAAATAATTTAAAATTTAAATAAAAAAAAAAAATATATATTTTTAATTTACCTGTAGTATAAAATGATGCTACAGGTGGTTATATATAAAAAACGTAACGAAAATTAAATTTAGAATTATAAAGAATTATATAATGTATAATTTTTAATACATGCATGAATTACTCGATCAATTTTTAAAACTATTGTAATCATTTATTTATACGTTTAAACCTGCAACACAAAGTTCCAATACTGCTGTAAACGGTTTGAGTTCTAAAGTCCCAATAAAAACTTATTAGTGTAACGTTGTAACAAATATTATCATATACGAGTATAGTATATGACTATCTTGTTTAAGCAGTTATTGGGACTTAGGGGAGGGTTGGGTGCAGTTTAATAAGATTTCAATGGCTTATCTAATACGACTGCAATGGATTTTTATAAAATATTGTAATCTATATCTGTTTAGTATTTTAGCAAGTAGCATGTCTATGCGTGTTGTTTATATTATATTTACGCTTAAAAAACATATTGAATGATTGATTTCCTATTTAACTGAAATTGGCTAAAAAGGGAATGAAATGTCTGAGATAAGTTGTCCTAGATTATTATTTTTATACCAAAAAAGTTGGAAAAACAAAATTTATTTTTTAATTTTTTATACGATATAAAAATATTTAAGTATCAAAAATTTTAGAAAATACTTATTATTAAAATGCACTTGATACAAAAATATACGTTTCTGTAATTTCTGTAATTCAATCATAGTAATTTTTTTGTTTTTGGCCATCATTAAAAATTTAACTATAAATAAATAAAATTCACATTCGTGTGCTTTTTTCCATTTGGATTATTGCACGTTTTCCTGAATAGTAAATATAATATACCTACGCTGTATTAATGATGAAAAATATGATATGAAATTGCATATGCATATAACAAAATTTTAATGCATAATTTAGAGTATTCTTAGTAATTTAAGTCTTGAATTAATATATTAATGTGTACTATGTAGATTGTAGGTACTTATTGGTACTCCGTCACTCTGAATTATGCGCTGCAACAAAATTATATTATCGCCCGTGTATAATATTATACGCGCGCGCCGCATATGTCATATTATTGTGTTATTATTATTATCATTATAATACATACCGAGTGGCAAGTGGCGACGCCATTAATTCTGCCAAACGACCGGCCAAATGTTGTTTTAACCGTGACGATACTGTAGTATAACGTAATATGTTTGAAAAGTTTTTTTTTTTAATCATTATTACTTGCGCTATTATACTTATATACTTATGTATATATGCGCTATATAATGTATAGTAATAATTATGAATGCGAGTATTATTAGTTTTTCTTAAACATTCATAGATCGCAGCGTTGTACAGAGCAGGCGTATTTTGAAGAAGGTAGTTGTGGCGATGGTTGACGAAATAACGAGAACCGGAAAATCGTTTTCAATCCATAGAGCGCCACAATATGTCATCGGTTAAGTACATAAAATAATTATATTATTAGTATTTTTAGCAATGCTCGTTTATGAGTTCGTGTACTAATAATAAACGCTTAAATATGTGTATGTATAACTATAACTATTAGCTTATAAATATACGGAAAAAATCATTTAATATTAGGTATATGAAATAAAATTATATAAACTCATGAATATTAAAAAAAATTAAAAATATTATGTCAATTTATTTTTTTTAAATTTATTAACAAAAGTTGATATTTTTTTTATTTTAAACTTGTATAATATATTAATAAACACATTAGCGTATTCATGCGTTCATTAATGCGTATTTTATTTTAGTAGACTTGCGGATCAATCGTTATATTTTTACAGTACCTTATTTTTAATCTTTTAACTGTCTACGTATTGATTATATTTTAAAATAAATATTGTATTTTTAACGTTTTTAAACTAATTTTGTTTTTATAGACATAAAAATTTATTTAAATAAGTATATCATAAACCATAACTCATGATTATTAATAATAATTTTAATAAATTTAAATTTAAAAATTTAAAACACCTTTAAAAAAAAAAAAGTCATTGCGTAGGTATATTAAAATTCATAATAATAATTATATAATATACAAACATTTTTAACTTATCATGAATAATATTATTGAATTATAACAAAATAAGTAACATCGTAAATTATCGTTTAAATAACTAATTTCGTCCAAATTTGAACTTTAAATCTCTATATTTAATAGTAATGTCTTTAAATATACATTTTTAGATTTAGATATTATTTTTAGATATTAGTTATACTATGAACTATTCATGAAATTTATGAAAAATCTTATATTACATTTATTTTTCAAAAATTAGATACAAAAAGAAAAGTTTTAATGAATTTATTTTTTTGCGATTTAAACAATTTTGTTAAAATTGTAACTTTAAATGCATATAAAAATATGTTTATGCATTTTTAATATTTTTATTCAAATATAATAAACTTCATGGGATCTTGTGTGGACATTATTAAAATGTTGACCAAGTAAATAATTTTTTATTAACAATTACAGAAATACCTAACCTAACCTATAAATAGCTTAAAAAAAGTTCAAATATTTTAAAAATTTTATCATACAACGAAAATAATAATATAGACATTTGATAAAATTTTAATTTTATTTTTTTTTAAATAAAAAAAAAATATCGAAAATTGTCGTAGGAGAAATAATTATTTTACAAGTGAATGTCACTTGGATGTCGTAAAAATTTGAACTTGTAATGATCATACAAAATATAGTTTTGTTTTCCGGAAGAATTGTTTTTTATTTTTAAGTTGAAAACTTTTGAAATACCTTGTATGAATTTTTTTTAAATATTAAATATTAAAATAAATAAAATTATGTATTTTTACTACAAAAGAATTTGCTAATTTTTCCAATTTTTATGAATTTAGTCAAAATTATGACTTAAATTGTTTAAAAAAAATGTTTTAGATTCTACAGTTATGTTTTTTTAAGTTACACTAAAAAAACAAAACCGATTTTGTCGAAAATTATATTTGCATATAAATCTCCATTTTGCTTATTTATTTTGTTTTTCTTGATTATAAAATATATGTAATTCTAGGAAGTTTTTACTTTTGATCCTTTAAAGTACTAATTCAATCTATATTTTTACCAAAAAAATGTTAACAGACTAAAAAATAACATACGTCAATGTAAAATCAATACATTTATTGCTCTGCGAAATAATATTTATATAAAAATCTTGTATCTGTTGAAGCTAATTTTAATGTTACTTATTGCATTTAACACGAATTGGCAAGTGTATAAGCTCATAAGTTCTGAATTTATTATTAATGGATAATAAAAAGTAAAATTATAATATATTAATTTAATATTAGTCTATTATATACTAGTACAAATACGCCATATTGATATTAGTTTAAATAAGAACAAACATATCGATTATTGATTGTCCTTCGTTTTTTTCAATATACATTATTTATTTATTTTAATTTACACTCAGTTTTTATTGTAAATAATAATATTAACTATAAATAATTTATATATAATTACATACCACTTAGTGTTCTGTTGCACTGTCGATATACTTACATCCGGATGGCCACTGTTTATTATTGCTGTATAAGTGTATAACATATATTTATGTATAGCTTTTATTTATTCGTAGCAGTCAGCAAGCGTTTATTATAATTACGTAGATTCCTTAAAATTGAAGGCCCGAACAAATAAATGCTATGTAATAATACATTTGACAAGTATTGCATTTTAATAAATATATACTAACATAAATTATAGTATAATATATATATAAGCTACAGCTATTAACTATATAGGTACATTATAATTATTGAAATCTTGGCTATACCATATATATACACAAATATAATGATTGATATCGATATGCCAATAAATTAATAATGATTACTGTTCTTGAGTATATGTAACCATAGTGCGAGGTTTATAGGTTAGGTTGGTATACAAACGATAAATAAATGATGATATTCATTCGGAAAAAAGGATAAAATTGAGGGATATATATATATATATTAAGTGCACATGCAAGATTCATGTGACAACTTGTAAGGCATTCAAACATCATATATTTTAATAGTCAATAAATCGATTGAAATTACTGTTTCCTCGCAATCATCACTATAGGATATCGACGTGTATAATATGTACTGCATTGCATTTATGACGTACCTATATTATTATTTATTATGTAATTAAATGACGTAGTAAATCACTATAATAAGTAAAAAATATGTATACTTGACGACGGTAGGTATTAAGGTGTAAATACAATACGGTTTTGTAATGTATATATACTTAGTTTTCGTGTTTTAAGGCTATAGCGTCTGTTTCACTTTAATACGTATACTAATTATCAATATTAATTAGTATGATAATATACCTTATGTAAATTGTGCATTGAGAGTGATTGTAGATTTACAGCCCTATTGGGAAGAACATGGACTTTCCAGAATCCTTTCAAATCAAGCAATTAAATAGTTCTAATAAATATGATATTTTTACACAATTATAAAATTAAATGCAATAAATATTATTAAAAAAAAAAAGTTCAACATTTATTTATTTTTTGTGATATATTATTTCTGATGGATGATTTAAACATGGATGATTACAATAATTGTTGTGTATTATGTTGACAATTTTGTGAGGAATAATATGGCTGTACATGGTGATATTATATCATATTATTTGAAATAGTGGTGGTTTTACGGGAGGAGAGGGATATGGGTGGACCGCCCCCCTTGGAACGTGTAAATGTATACATTCAATCTATTTAAGCTAATCTTTATTAATTAAGCAACAACAACAACAAAAAAAAAAAAATTAGTGAGACGTGTATGTAGGTAAGTATATGCAAAATATTTTCGCCACTTCTTCGTTGCGGTTGTTGAAGAACCGTCCTTGGTTTGAAAGTTGTGTATTTTACTTCAATTGTTTAATAGAATAAAATTTTGAATTTAAATTACGGAATTATGTTGTGAATAATAATTTGTATTTGATTGTCGATAAAGTATAGTTAGCTTTTTTTGAGGGGCAAGGCGAAGGACAACGTCCCACTTTTTTCAACATTTATTTTACGTGGGACTTGATTATTAGAGCCCTCAACAAAAATTTGGCAATTGTTAATTTGATGCGAATTACTTAAAATATATGTTGATAATGTGTGATGTTGTGATTTGTGTATAAATACTATAAATATTATTAATGACGCGAAATGTGCGGTCGTTCGGCGGGTAACCAACTGCGGACGACGCGATTTAAGAGACTACAACCATGCAGTCAATATACGATCCTTAAGGCTTAAACACTATAATAGTACGGTAGTTCATTATCTCGCGACGAGTTTTGTCGTCATGCGGGGTCTTCTCCTATCGTCGTCTTGTATCGCGCGTTATATTGCGCCATGGGGCAGAGCGGGGTCATAATTTATTTTTCAACGCGGCGCACATGGGTCATAACTCACGGTAATAAGGGATCCAGGAATAAGCAAACGACGATGACGAAAAAAAAAAGAGAGAAGAAAAAACCGAATAAAATAGATGCCACTGCAGCGTGCGCGGGTTGTGACACCACAAACACACACACACACACACACACATCGTGTGTATACGAAAAGAGAAGAATGCGTTCACGTATGTATATATTATTAGTAGTTGTCATTCACATGTATCAACGACGAGGGTTTTAACGATGTATCCGGTCGTACGCATTATTACTATTATTATTATCGTTATAATATCATATAATATATTACGTATAATAGACGCGTTTGCTTGAGATATTTGTATAGTTTCAATCTCTTGTTCTTCGTCGTATATTATAATATGCGTTTGTGTGTGTTGCGTGTATTATTAAAAAATATGTTATTTAGTTTACTGTGTTCTATGTAATAGCTAATTTGTGTGATGTCTGCGAAGTCTGCCCGTCTGATGTGCTGTACTATAGTGTCTATATACTCGAGCAGCAAGTGATGGTAGTGTGTGTGGTTTTTTCACTCTTATAATTAGCATATATTAGCTTGTCGGAAAAAAGTGTTTTATTTTTTATGCGCGCATTAAGTACATTCCAAAATAAAAATATTTTTTTTCGTTTTATACTATTATTCTCATTCTCAAATGCAGTTATAACGCGTATAATAACAGTCTACTAAAATATTATTATAATAATGCACTAAATTTAGCGTAATAAGATATTAATTAAAAATATACTTACGGGAAATATCATATTGGCGTGGAACCTGGATTCATATATGAATTGTCTGTCGAATGATTAAAAAACTATATTTTTTATCAAAATAATACAAAATTAAACAAGTAATAATTAAAAATAATAATAAAAAAAAATAATAATTAAACAAGTAATTTTCCAAACGTTAATGTTTCTTTAATTACAAAGTCTTTACTCTTTAAGTGAGATTTTTTCTCAAAAAATTTAAACATGACAATTTTTTCAATTTCTAATTTCTTAATATACTTTTAAAAGATGTAGAGAGATAATATAAGAAATGTGGTAGAGTCGATCACAAGTAGACCTGATGAATTGTATACTATAATAAATGATTGTAACGGAGGAGTATAGATATAGTTTCTTTCACACAGATCTTCCTTCGCTGTCGGTAAAAAAAAAGTATAGAGTTGAAACAAATTTAAATTGTTTTAAGAATTCTTATTGCTTCGTTAAAGTCTGTTAACTATATAGATCAATCGGTACTTTAAAAATACAATTTTTAAAATAAATCGAAATTCTATGGGTTCCATCGTGCACTGGGATAATTATTAGACAAGGCAGCCAATGAAGTAACAGTATTATCTACGTAGCTCGGAAGTAATAAATAAAATTACATTTCAATATGCTCACAAAAAAAATTAATAATTAAATAACTGGTAAGATATGTAGGAGGAGACACCAATCACAAATAAATTAACAGAAATTAAGACATAAATTACCTTATAAAAATCCCTTCCACCTTTAACCAAACACCAGAATTTATATAGTTATTAAAAGGACCTGGATTGGCCACTTTCATTTAACACACCTATATCTTATTATCAAAAAAGAGCGTCCAACCTGCGAATTTAGCGATAAACAGCTTATATCTCTATACGAAACAAGCATTTGGAGAGGAAAGTTCAGCAACTTCACATTTTTATGCAGACATAGATAGATTATCAAAATTATTCTAAAACAATTAATATTATAAATTCCTCAAACGTTCAACATGATATGCCCCCATAGAATTAAGATTAATATGTAAAAACTATCAACTAATGACTTCAGGTGTTGAAGTCTTATTAACTCAATAAGAAAAAAACTTTTAAAATACATTTAAAATTATACGTTGAACCTGAGTTAGATAAATACAAAAATGATCACTTTCAATCCCCATTTAAAGGATATCGGCGCACTAATAAATAATGTTTCTTTCTTTAAGAAATATGGTAAATTTGGGTGTAGTAGAATCAATGTATGTCGCTAGCATTAATATTAGAGTGAATTAATACATTATTATCAAACTTTAAGTTAAGAAAGTTATTTATATTTGTATGTTGACTTTTTTCAAAGTTGAGTCAGAGAGAAAATAAATATTGCATTGATATCTTTTTAAGTCATCAAAGTTATTTTATATATTATGTACATAATCGTATTACATACATTTTTATTATCAAAAAGTCTATTCTTTTTAATATGCGAAGTGGTTAATTAATATTTAAAAGTATTAAAATAACTGATAATAGATTTATATAATTCAATAACTTTAAAACATATTATTTATTCTAATAACATCATAGACATATAATGTATAACTTCAAGTGATATCATTTTTAAGTTCTGTTCACCATTTGCCATTATTTTTCAGATAATTTCCTAACATTGATGTAAATTTAAAAATAATTTCTCATCACATATAACGCTTATATAATAATTATTTTGAATATTAATTTACTGCCTATACTGAGTATACTGTTATAGAGATTTGCACGGTAAAAAAAAATGAAGGTAGGTACTTATCGTGAATGACATTATACATTTTATCGCCTATAATCCATATTTGCGAGCGTGACTAGACACATTTACAAATCACAAGTCTTTAAAGAGGGTACGTATATATAAAGCATTAACTCAGTTATTTGATTCTAACGTTATATTAAATCAATTGAAATTTGTTTTGTTCAATATGACCTAAATATACCTATAACACCACATTTAATATAAATTTAACGTTTTATTTAAAATTTCAAAAATCATTTATAAATTGTTAACTTTTAAAATTTAATATATAAAAACATGACTTACGTATTAAATTTTTTATATCTACTAAATGTTTTATACGAAAACAATCAACACCATGGTAGGTAACAGATTAGGTTATTGATATGCACAGTATATTGTATGCGTATACTGCAGCGCAATGTATAATATAAATAAACGCTTCACTCGTGTTACCTAATTAAGTGAAAGCTCTAGCGGTCGTCATTAATTATTTAATTATAAATATTATATTGTGTTTGTTAAATTATTTCCGGTTTAGCTCACGTGGTACGATAGATAATATAATAGTAACATAATATACCCATGTGTTTGGTCGTTATCGCATTCAAGCAGACAAAAGAAGCGTTTGTGTAATTGTTATTTTTTTGTAACACCACCGAATAATAATATGCACAGTATAATATATTTTATTAAGAAAAATATGTATATTATTGGCGCGTCTTAAAATCACCGTCTGTCTGGATCTAGAACGAGTACAAGTGGCGTCGGCGGTGTGTGTGTGTGTAATTTGTCGTCAAAAGCGACGTGTCGCGCACGATCCGGAGCCAAATATTATATCGGACAGCTAGCGGCTAATTAACCCCGAACACTAAACAGATTTGAATAATAATTTGTTTGTCGTGTATATTTTATTTATAAAACGCGACGGTCGTTTCAGTCGATGTGTATATAGTATTATTATTATATATGTAATGTAATGTGCTGCACGTTATGTACACGCGACGCAGACGCACCACAAAATTTATATAGATACGTGTGTATTATTATTATTATTATTATTATCATTATAAAGAAAAAAAAGTGAAAAATAACAGTCGCACACAAGCCATTGAATCGTCGATCAAACAGCGCTGTTGTCCATAATATAATATATTATTATTATCATTATCACCATCGCCACCGCTTCCCTCCGCAGTATTCGAATTAATTACGTCTCGACCGCGAGTATATTTGTGTGTACATATATATTTTATAATTTATATAGGAAACATCGAACAGATGTGCTCCGCGAACCGTAACATATTTTTAATTGTTCTACCGGTAACACTGCGTGACACGCACTTCCGGCCACTACTGCCGCCGCCGGTCCCCACTGATTTTAGTTAATTAATTCCCCCGTAAACGTGTGTATCTACGTATATATTATATGTATTTTATTATTACTATTATAACGATGATTGTACACAAAAATTATGTTTTATTATATCATTGTTACCGGCAAAACGTTTTCGATCGATTCGAATATTATATTATTGTGTTACCGCCATCGCGCATCGCCGGCCGGATGGACGCTGTATATGAATATAATACGGTAGATTTAAAACCGGATATAGATGCCTATAGCTGCTGCTGGACTGCCAATTCGTGTGTAAAACTGATAGTAAATAGAATTTGAGAGGAAAAGCGACGATAATATTATTATTAGGTATTTATTGCACCGGGGTGTTTGAGAGGTATCGATAACGATAAATAATTGTCAATTAACCATTAAATAAAATAAAAATGAGTAGGTATAACCGTTAAAAAAATAATTTAAGTAGGTAATTGATTAGCGTGGTTGTGTATGGGGAGAGCCCTTCGTATCAACAGTTTTATTAACACATATATTAATCATTTCCTCCATTGGTGGCCGAGCAGCTATAAGAGGAGTTTCAGACCACTACTATGATGTATTTAAGTTGACAATGAAAATGTCGTTTGGAAAACGAATATCGTAGAAATCACCCAGCTGCAGTCGTATACAGCCGACAGCCATATATGGGTACTTACATACAAAAAGTAGAGGTTTTCTTTTTGAATTGTGTTTCGTATAGGTATGACGAAGCGTCGACGCTTGTGATTTTTGTATCTAACGTTATCACACAAACTTTACTGCTGACATATTTGAGTATTTCCAGTACAACAAAATCTTTATAATTTATTGTTTACTTATATAAATTGTTAGGTATATGCTCGTCTCAGATAGAGCTGCTTAAATGTTTTGAGTATATCTACTATGGTTTTACTTTTGGTTTTGATTCTTGGATAGTTAAATATAATTTTTAACCTGAAATAAGAGTTTTTTGTATTATATAGTGCGATCAACTATTTAATCGATTTTTCTATTTTTTCAAGTTGTAGTATTTAACTGGAAGATGCTCGAATTATTATATTTTACTTTTAAATTTTGACTCGTGTTTTCGTCTTATACATGTTATAAAAGACAGACATTATATTATTATTATTATTAAAAGACTTCGACGCGATGGTCCTCGATAGTATGTGTATTATATTGTGTGTAGATACGTCGTATTCACCATGAAATGCTTTGTATTCAATACGTTTTAAACTAGAGAACATGCATGCAACCGAGGAGAAGATATATACCTATATATTGGTTCCCTTTTGTTGTCATAGAAAACCCATGGTAATCGTTAATAAACCGTCACGAATTAACAGCTTGTCCGTTTAGCCTCAGGGCAAAAATAATATGTTTCAGTATTTTATTTTGAATTTTTTTGGGCGATAGTAATATAATAAAAATAGTAAAATATGGTAGCTACGCGTGGACCGCTTAATTTTTCCCCGATATTTTAGGAGAAAAAAAATCATACAATATTATATCGATGGTTAGGCGCGCATGCAAGTGTCAAGTGCAGTATATTTAATAAATATTATTTATGCATTATTTTTAGCAACTATACATTTTATATATTTACTTTGAATATATAATATTATAGTAATTTTACCATAATACACTCAAATTAATTTTATTTAAACATTTATTAGAAAAATATTTCAAGTTCCTATTTGTATGTACATATTATAGTCTATAGCTTTACTTACTTTACAGTTAACAATGTTAACATATATTATAGGCATTACTTGTGCGCGTTGTATCAATAAGAACAAATATGAAAAATTTCTATAATTCGTTCCCTTCTCATAGATATTAGAATCAACATAAATGTAATACGTTGACAAAATTTAAACTTTTTTTTTATAGCTGTACTGTGTAAATATGTAAAAAACTATATTTGGGTATTTTTCCTGTATCTCAGTGTTTTTAATTCATTAATGTTGACATTGTTACTAAATTATCAGATTCGTCACATCACTAGTTTGAAATTTAAAATTTTTTTTCACTATAATTATTTAGGTAACTACTATTTTTCCAATGTTTTAACAATGTTATTATTATATAGATTCCTACAGTAAAATGATAAATACATAAATATACATAAATACACCCACCCTACGAAATCGGCAATAGCAGCTGCACGTATTTCATATTTTACCGTTTATAATAAAAATTATGATCTATTACACGCAATACACAAACGCTTTCATAAATTATGTTAATATTTTCGTTGTAAAAAAAAAAAAAATAACGATAATAAATTTGCTAAAACATTACCGGCAAAATACATATTTTGTCACACTCGACTACCTGCATTACCATCCGCCATCGCCAATTAGGATTTCCATATTTTTAAATTTTTCCTTTTCCATTTTATATATACCTATATATTTTCACCAACAGGGCCCACCGCCGTGCATCGTTATTGATATAATTATATAATAATAGCCGATAAGGCACGAGCTGCACTTTTTTGATTTGCTTTTTGCATGGATACGGTTCTATTGAATAGCGTATACTTAAGGCGATTATCTACATTAACTACCTATCTTAAATATATGTTTAAATCGGATGTTTATAAAGATTTAATGATTTAATAGTTTTACATAATGCTTATTTCAATTCAATACATATGAACATACTCATATGCCTTGAGATTCCTAATTGATTTTTAAACAGAATCAGTTTTGAATTTTATTGAAAAAATTGTCTCGTTCCGCTTTATAATATATTACAGTGAGATCGATTTTGAAATTTCGGTTCGGAGAATGGAACCAATCTAAGTCTGACCAAGTTAAATTATTATAAATGCACTTAGTTTACATGTTTTGGTAAAAATGGATGTTAAAATACGTCAACTTTATGTGTTGCTAACCATTGGTTTAGTTTTTTTTAGCTAAATGACTTGAGTATTTTGATGTACCCAGTGTTTATGTATTAATTATTAGCTAGTAAGATAAAAAAAATATTGTTTTATGTTATTAGCTTTAATTGATTTTAAGTTATTGCGTTTAATTCAATTAATAAAATTTTTTTTCGTGTCATTTTTTAATTTTTAAGAATTACAGCAGTCCAATATGCCATTTGTCAAGTACATAGTTTTATAGACCAAATAAGTCATGCGCTTAATGAAATAATGAAATTTGATTTTGATTTCGATTGAATTTCTAAATTGAAAATGTTTATTTTTCATTGAATGCAAGTAATTTTTATTAAATTTTCCTCTTAAAATTTATTTATGTTATGTAATAATATTTACTGTGTTTGTTAAATTTTTCATGTATAAATATCATTGTAAACGTGAAAATTTAATTTAATTTATAACGATATCACTATCATCTATTAATTTAATTATTAATTATATTATAATACTATATGTGCTCGAAAAATTAAAAGTTATCTAGGTGGATGTAGATGAAAAGACATATCTTAAATGTGTTCAGTGTTGTTGATTAAAGCGAAAAAAAATGCATTCATCTCATAAATTTAAGTGGTTGTCAACGACGGGGATTCATCTGTTTAAATTTCAGTATGTTTAAACATGAAATTATTGCCTATTTTTTTTACTGTGCAGTGATATAAAATATATCTATTGTATAATGATATAAAATATCTCTATGTTTAAGAGTGGGTAATGAATAACAATAATGTCTGTCAAAAAAAAAAAAAAAATGTTATTTGATACATAATATTTCGTAGTTGCATCTATATAGTAAATAGTATAAAAAATTAACAACACATCGTATGGTTTTCTAACTTTAAAATTAATTTCAGTATACGTTAATATTATATAAACGTAATGTTATCTCGATGCGATTTGTATTTAAACGACAGTTTGTAACACTTGTAACAGACTACTGCGGTTTAACTCCCGATACTACATCAAGGATTTATTCCCCGAAATTAAAACTTGAGTTCACTGGATACAAGTGTCATGAACTGAAATATTATTTAGTGTCATGAAAGGTTTCTTACTCGAGAGCTGAATAAATTTTTTCAAAAATAATTTGTTAAGTATAATTTATTCTTAACAAATGAGAAATATTTGATGAGGCATAATAAATTACTCTTATATTATTTATTATTGATACATGTATTATTAAATCGTTACTATTACCTAATCATTCATTTATCAATCGTGTATTGATAAATAGACATTTTGAGATTAAGTAAATTAAAATGAAAATTCTGAGTAAAATGTTTGTCTTAAAAAAAAAAAAAAATTATGTTAATATAGTTATATTTATTTTAAAATAAAATACTAAGACTTTTTTTTTTCAATATTTTTATATTATGATATAATTGTTTTATATTGTTTAAATTCTAGAATTCTGCAGGGTGTGTAGGCTATGTATTAACTTCAGTAGTGATTTTTTACCTTTATATGGAACTTTGGAAAAATATTATATTGTTTATATATAGTATCTATATATTTCAAATATTATGTAAGTTGTACCTAACCTTCTACGTGAAAATCTCGTGTTTACCCGAAGTTAACGGAGGTGAAAAATGTGTCCATATATATGACATTAGTCTCGGTTGTTTTACAAGATGTGTCTATTGTTAACTAGATTAGTTTGGGGGGATGGGAGGGGGATGCCCTAATAGCGCAGCACTATGCACGTATAACAATATTATATATACATATATAGCGTCCAAGTCCACGCACATCATACATAATATAATATTTATTATTATATATATAAACGTACATAATAATATAATATGATATATATATATATATAATACGTTCGCGGTGCGTTCAAGTCTATTCCGTCGATTTCACGGTGATGTCCATTGTGTATTACCCCCGCGCTACGACGACGACGACGCACATGTTTTCTTCGAGAAGTAAACCTATATATCTATATGTATTATTATAATGATAAAATAGTATCATAATAATAATAGTTTTAAATTACTCCACGTTGCCGTACAGTATCAAGGACGTTGTTATTAGTTAATTTCAAAGAAAAAAGAAAAATGAAAAATGATTTACCGGGTGCCGTCGTCGTGTGTATTATATTATGTGTAATACGCTGCTGCTGTTGCTACGGTGGCGGTGTCTGTGGACACGTGTTAAACGTTGTATCGTAGGCATTGGACAGCCGATATGGTCGTCGTCGTCGTCGTCGTCGCCGTCGAGTCGACGTCGTATTATGTATTATATTTGGTCGTCGTGTGGTGCGTAACGCCTAATTAGACGACGTTCGTTTAGAGAAAATATAATCGTGTATCCGTCATCGTCGTGTCCTTTTCCCGCGCGCGCACGAAACATAATATTATATGTACACGTGAATAATAATGATATATTATAATAATATATAGGTACCCACGCGGGACCTACCGTTTTGCCGCGTCTTTACCACCCGATAGCCGTTTTAACGAACCTAAAACCATGATTATAAATCATATTTTTTTTCATAATTTTCTTGTATGTTGGGTTCTTTTTAAATTGCATATAATTATCGAAAATATTATCGCATTATGTCAAATATTGTATATATCAAATACGGTGGTCCCTTCAGGACGACGGTCTCTGATAATAAGTGCTTACAACTATAGCCTATCTACCCGCTGCTTTCCCACGCCGTCTATAATATAAATAATATATATGCATAAACAATTTAAAATAATTAAACTGAATTCAGTGGCGTACCTATACGATGCTCAATGATTAATTTTTTTTAATGAGATATTAACGGATTGTTTACAATCGTAAAAAAAACCGTTTATAGAAAATTATAAATATACTTATACATTTTATATAGTATTATGTTATTCAATATCTAAAGCAATATGGATAGTGGTTTCGTTCATGATTACGACGTGACTTTTCGTGGCTGAATCAAAGTCTACGACAGCGGAAGAGGGTTGTATGATATATAATTACACTAAAGTCGTTATTCGAGAGGAACCGCAGGAGTGAACTGATTGGCTCTCATCACCTGTGAACATAACATAGTCAATCCCAATATCGATGTACCTATTGTATCTAGTAGCATGTAAATTAACTTTAACCACATGTACCTATAACATAATATTTTAAACACGTTAAAAATGGTGAAAAAAAAACAATTTTAATATAATATATATAACGTCCGCTATGTTATATAGGTATATTATTATTAAATCGACCCATTTTTTATTTAATTTTCGGTCACTTTGAACTTGTACATTATGTCACTATCAATACAATAGCCTGTGTTTAGTTTGAAATTCCGTATAACTATATATAAACATGATAATTTATACCTATAATATATATTATATATATATAGAAATACCACAAGGACCTTATTGGACGTGAAAAGCAGCAAAACACGTTGCATAAAGCTATGTATAGTAACTGCCCCATGCATATATATACTTAGCTGGTAAATAATATATGTGTGTGTAGTTTAGGTCCAAGTGCCATCAGTTCAGTTATATTAAGCTCCAACAAAATGGCGGCGGCGGCGGTCCCGGCTAATTCAATTCTCTTGCCCTTTCACCATTAATTGCCATTACACACTCTAAACAATAATAATAAACTCGTAAATATATATATATATATCCATATGAGATTCTCTTATACCCTACATACAAACCCACAATTACTACCATTTCATTAACACACACACACACACACCTATTTGGTTCTTTATTTTCGTTCGGTTCACAAATATACTGTATTAGTCTGTATATACTATATAACATTATTACAAATGAAATGCGAACACATATTTAAGTTCGTTCCGCATATTATTATAAAGTAACCATTATTAATATGTATATAGGTATTATAACTGCAACGAGAAAACTGGTATAAATATTTACGAGAAAAGTCTGCAGGGTGATGCTGTAGTAGAAGTGTTCAATTTTATTGGTATAAAGACAAGAGTATAGTTTCATTATTGTATCCAAATAAAGTTCAATCATAGTGTATGTGTGTGGGGTGGTGGCAGTTACAATTTTTTAATTATTGAGTGTTGACGCTCTAAATTAGTCGATTTGCCGTTTTATTCAACATTTATTTAATAATTTTACTATTAAACAGATGCAATCAAAAAAAAAAAAAAAATTAAGATACTAACCCCAATGAGTGACGAGTGGTAATCTACCCATTGACCTTTGCTTAAAAAGGTACTAATCTATAAATAAATTAGGAATATTATGAGATTAATATAATCATCTAGAAATAACAGCAGTGCACAAAGCTTATGATTTACTTGATATTTTGTGTTGAAATAATTCTTCTTAAATCTGACAGCATTTATTTGATATTATGTATTTGTACAATATATAAAATTATCTTGCTTGTGTAATATATTTTACTTTGAGGATAAAAATATTTTATTATAAACAAAATATATATCACACACAGTGATATGCTTTAAAAGGTAAACTCAAATAATACATTATTATTATTACTAGGTTGAAATACAACATAGGTGTAGGTACGCTAAAAAAAAAATAACAATATGTACTATACAATATTGTGCCTGCTGTGCTTTGAAATACTATATACAGCACTATGCTAATATTATTTTGTACTGTTTTTTTTTTTTAATTAATTAATTTATCTATTGTATTTAAACGGGTATTAACCCTTTTTACATTTTTGATACTATGTATTTTCAAATTAATTATTTTCAACATAAAGCAATATGATGATATAATAGTACATATAAATAATAATTTGTAACATATAATACATTAATTTAATCAAATTATAAGACATTATTCTAATGATAATCTATATTTAAAATGATACAAGGCTGTGTGTGATTTTTTTTATTTTAACTGCAATAAAGAAAATTAATATTAAACTATGATATGAGTGATATCTATAACTAAATAAATATTTAGTAGCTTAATATAATACTAGGTTGTAACTATGTTAATAATTAATTAAGTTATGAAGACGTTCTTATCTTAGACCATAGGTTCTTAACCTTATCGGGGTCGTGGACCCCTTTGATTTATAAAGTATAAGCACGGACCCCTCCCCCACCAAAAAAAAAAAAAATTAAAAAAACTACAATTTTTATTTTAATTATTTTTAATGATAATAATACTAAGAGTTAATACATTATTAAATTATTTTAAATAATCACTTTTTTATAGTTAAAATTTATACATACAAGTTTTAATGTGACATTTGCTGTTGTTTTGACTGCAATATTGCTTTGAAATCTGGGACCGTATTAGACAAAGCAACTCGCATATCGTCCTTGATGTCCAATCGATTTCTTGATTTTGTTTTGATTGTGACCATTGTAGAAAATCCTGACTCACAAAGATATGTAGTGGCAAATGGAATCAAAAATTGCATTGCCCTGGATACAGCTCGCGGATAAGCCTTCGTCAACGTACACCAAAATTCGATTAAATTTTTTGTTCGAAAATCATGGTGTGCCATTTCTTTTGATCTCAGATCAATTAATTCGTCTTTAACGAGGTCTGAATCATCAATTGTCTCCAAGTCTACGAGAAAAGGATTTCGGAACCATATTTCTGCTTTTGAATATGTAGAATCAAAATAATTGCTAAATGAATTTGTAAGCACGTCAAGATGTTCACAAATTTGTGTTTGTATGGAACTAGACAAAGCAGTATTATTTTTTGAAAGTTCGTGTTCAAGTGTTGGAAAGTTTGCTAAATTTTCCGATTGAAATCTTCTTTTCCACAGAGGAACTTTATTCACAAATGCATTTATTTTTTCGGACGCGTCCATAATCGTCACTTCTCGTCCTTGAATCGAAGTATTTATTTCGTTCAAATGACTAAAAATATCTGTTAAATAGGCCAATCCATGAATGAACTCAATATTATCAAAATGTTTTGAGAGTGAGCTTTGCCTTTCTATTAAAAAATAAGAAATTTCATCTCGTAGTTCAAACAAACGTTTCAAAACTTGTCCTCTGGAAAGCCAACGTACTTCTGTATAGTAAAGAAGAACTTCATGTTCAGCTCCCATTTCTTGGCATAAAACTTTGAAAAGTCGGTGATGTAAGGCTCTAGATCTGATGAAATTAACAACTTTGACTGCAGTCATCATAATCTCTTTTAGATCGGTTGGTAGAGTTCTTGATGCCAAAGCGTGACGATGCAGAAAGCAATGAGTGATGACGATATCGGGAATTTCATTTTTCATCAAAGCTGTAAAACCAGATGATTTACCAAGCATCGCAGGAGCGCCATCGGTACACAGCGAACCAAGTTTTTTTTTATAATTTATTTTATGCTTCGAAAAAAAATTAATAATCATTTCAAACACGTCTATTGCCTTCGTAGTTTTTAAAAGTGGTTGACAAAATAGGAATTCTTCTTTACTACTTCCAGAATGTATGTAACGTACAAAAACTAATAATTGGCTGCATTGAGAAATATCTGTACTTTCATCCAACTGCATACTGAATGGAAATTGTGTTGAATCTAATTCCGCAATTACTTGTTCCAAAATGTTAGTTGACATATCAGAAATTCTTGAGTGAATTGTGTCATTTGACAAAGGCACAGCTTCAATTTTTTTGCGTTGTTCCATACCACAAACCAGTTCTACCATTTCTAATGCACATGGTTTTATTAGGGATTCGCCAATTGTATGTGGTTTTTTATTTTTAGCAATACGGTACGCTACTTTGTAAGATGCTTCGAGACATGGTTTTTGTGGAGGTACAAATCCAAGTTTAGGCAATGTACCGGATTTTTCAAAACGGGCTTTTTTAGTTTGAAAGACTTCCAAACCATCTGATGTATGTTGAGGATGTACCGAAACTAGGTGTTCTTTAAGTTTGGTTGGTTTCATGCTCGAATTTGCTAGGATTTTTCCACAGATAAAACATTGTGGTTTTTGCGTACCATCGCGTTCGGTAGTAAATGTAAAACCAAATAACATATATGATTTATCGTATTTTCTTTTTTTCGACATAGTAATATTATTAAATTGTAAGTAAAATTAAACTTACGGTGAACGAAAATTTGAGTGAATATATTATGACGACGGAAAGGACAACGAAATTCAACGACACTAACACACACACTGTACAACGCGACGGCGATGTGTCAACTGAAGAGATAAGTTTCCGTGTTCAGTCGAAATGCTCGTTAAATTGTATTTCCATGTAATATTTATTATTTATAAAAATCGTAATCTAAGTTTGTAATAAATAATAATCCATTAGTCTTGTTGTATTTTTTTTAAGTAGTGGAATACGGACAAGAAATTATTATTGTTATCTTGAAAACATTATCGGAAATTTTAATAAAATATGAAAGACCGCTCGTGTATACAAATATAATACCTACCTAGAAATAACCATTCAATTAAGTTCACAATACAGTTTCTATTTTAAACCGATCGTCTCAATTCATCAAAAATTTTGAATTATTTTCAAACAAATTTAATTTTGGGTTATTTAAAAAAAAACTTATAGCCAATCCGTGGACCCCCGAGTAACCATGTACGGACCCCCAAGGGGTCCATGGACCACCGGTTAAGAACCTACGTCTTAGACGGTGTTGAAGTGGTCTATCGCTATAATCCTATGTTGAGATATAGTTTGTAGAACCTCTTGACTGGTTAATGAATGAACCTAAAGAAACTTTCAATGGTGTCTTAGAGTTTTGAAATGTTGAGCACTTTGTGTAACTATGTTTATAGATTTTTTACCTACCTCGAATCATTATTTAGACTATATTTTGAAATATTTGCATTTTATTTAAGTGAGTTTGTGTACAAGTAGTAAGTGAGATTTTGATCGGCTTAAATTACGTGCCTATAAATAAATTTACAACCGGATGTCTGAGAATATTGGATTTTTCGTTTAGATTATAGATCTCGGCTTCAGTTTTGTTGGTTGAAAATGTGAGTGGTGGTAGTACGACCTATATATATTATATATATTGTACAAGCGCATTAGGCGGAATGACCGTAAGATTTATAATCTCGCACCGACAACGAAGATGGCGATGGCGACTTAACAGAGCTCAGGAAAATAAAAGAATTGTATTACAACGGTATAGTTGCGCTTGCTGGTGTCGGAAAATTATGAATTAAAATAGAAGACCAGTATACGCACAGAAGGATCAATTAAAATGTCGTTAAGCATAAATATACGCGAGTAAAAAAACTACGAATGTTGCAGGGTGGAGGAGGAGGTTAATAATTTTAATGCGGTGGTCCGATGTGTATAGACACAGTCGCGCGGTAATAATTAATCATTGCACGTTTTGTTTTTACTTTAGACAATTACGTACACGACGATGATCATTTTGGCTACTGATCGTGTGTGTCAGTCAATCCAGCGTCGGCGGTCATCATCATCCGCCACACACAATTGACCTTTTACGAATATCGGTACATATGGGCAAGACAGGTAGGACAGGTATATGATGATGTCGGGTGCGCTTTTTCATACCTCATATAACGCGTTTCCGGTGGTGTCCCGCAGATGGGCTATACCACCCGTAATCAGTCTTGTATATGTATGGGTACTCGGCTGTGGAATTTCAAGTCAGTACTAAGTAAAATTGATAGTTGAAAATAATAAAATCAAAGCCACCGCCCATGTACGTCATGCGTACTTATGTTGCAATACCACAATGTCCACAATTATACTATAGGTACTATAACAATAGCTGTACGCCAATACCTGCTATGTATTTAGACTACTGTATTTTATATTTGTCTTCCATTTATACAAATATCCATGTATAATTAACTATAAAATCACTAAAATTAAATTATTGTACCGAGTATCCACTGATGATTATATAATTTTTTATAATTTATATTTGACATAATTTGAGGTATCTATATTCTATACTTCAGTATTATTTGAAATATAAATAAAATATTTTTTTACTTACCTAATTTAAACGTAAACTAATTTTGTTTAGATATAGTTATAAACAACACAATATTACATAAATTCAGAAGTAATTTTATCACATACATCAGAAAGATACGAAGTAACAATTATTGTTTAAGTTTAAACTGCAAACAAAATACAATAACTAAAATATGGTACTTTGTTCGAAAATTATCGAAATGAAAATTAAATATCATAATCGGATAATATTCCTTTCTCTTCAAAACGTAATTAGATTATTAGAAATGATACTATTTTTTAACGAGCTCTGTTAGATTTAGTTTGCGTAGTTCAAATAGGTATCTGCCCCGCTAATTATTTCACAATCGTAATACTCTATTGGTATACATGTAATGAAACATTTTGTAAAGAAAAAACAATTTCATCAACATGACATTATTAATTAGCTACAAAGAAAGAGGTCATAATGAAATTGAATTAAGAACTAACGAAACCCTGCGGTTGGAGTATCGGATATCGTGTAATCGTATACAATAATATTACAATATGATAAAATATATTATTAACAGACAAAAGAAATAATATTATGCCATGTCCAAAGGCAACGAGCTCTATTTTTATAATTAATAAATCGTCTAATCAATTCGATGGATAATAATAATTAATAATATAATATACAGTATAATAAGCATAATAATTGTATTATTATTGTTTTATTTAAAAAATAAAATATCTTATTTTCTACGTGAGCATTTTCTAAAATAATTTAATGTTAATTTTTTAAGTTTTTGAGAATAGAATAAATGTACCTATCCATTGTTTCTTAAATAATGATAATACTCCTATATGCTTTACACTTTCATAGGTAGCTTTATTATTGCTTTTAATCATGAGTTTAAAAATTATATACATTTTTATTAAAATGTACTACCAACGCGGGTATTGTATGTATTTTAAATTGATTAAAACCGTTAATTATTCTATTAGTTTTAAAAAACAACGATTAAACAACAAAAGTGTATTGTTTAAATACAAATAAATACAATTTTTAAAAATTGAAGCATTATGTTGTTCCATGTAATATAATGAACAATTTTTTTATTATATCTTATCACAGTATAATATTAAGGTCAATGGTGGTCTACATGTAGTTAAGAGAATATTAAAAAAAATAATAATACAAAGCATCTATTGTTTATTAAAAATAATAAAGTATTGCCTAAATACGAATTTACAGGTTTTAAATACAAGTTTATAGTAATTAACCAATATTACATAAAATATAAACAAGAAGGTATTATAAATTTATGGAAGTAAAAAAGTATAAATATAGTTTAATTATCGGGGGAATTGAAGATATTTAATTATAATTATGGTGTATTGAAAAATATTTTTAATATTGAGTTACTAGTTAGGTAATATTATTTGATTCATTATTGTTATTAAAATATATTAAAATAAGTTAGGAATCAGTTTAATTCAAGTGTAATATTAGTTAACATGAATTGAAAATGTACGAGTATAAAAGAAAGATACAAAGACTTCCAAGTTAAAATGAGAAATCAAGACCAAGCATATTAATTAAGTACCCTGGCCGAAAGTTTTCATAGTTCACTATTATTACCAACAGGTTCACTTTTCTATTCGATTAAGATACATACTTATACTACTCCGACTAAATGTGGTCATTTCACCTAATCTTATTAAGTATTTTTTTGTATTGTCTGTCTTAGTTATTATTATAGTATTAGCTGGTAAATTGTCTTGTAATTTATACTACTCATCTTTTTATTACTATTATTATTATTTTCAACCTGTTATAAACATTTAAATTGAAAGTTAATATCCTATATTATAAATGCAGTCGTACGTGAATAATAAATAAATAAATAATAATACAATACATAATATATAATCGATTACAATTATAAAATAAAAGATTTATAGGTATCGGTTTAGTATTTTAGTTGACTTAAATTAAAGGTTCATTTATAATATTACAGAAAATTTGAAATTTAGTAGTTAAACAAGTGTTTTTATTTTTCAGCACCTCATAATTATGTGTTTGATGTCACATAATGTGCCGGGTCAACATTTTATAAACTTTTATGGGTGTACAATGTACATACCTTTTCTGTGAAGTAAATTAGTAATTATTTATAACCAATGGCGCCCGCAATTGATTAAAGGAATATGGGTATAGTCCTATAATTCAAAATTTTAACGAAGAGTAAGTACCTAGTTTCTGAAATATTAACATGACTTTTTTTAAAACTATACTATATACGTACTACAGTAACCTATAAGAGCTAGGAATATAATTTATAGTTTTTGAAAAATGTCTACCAGTTAAAACCTTGACATCCTTCAAAAAAATAAAGTGTTATTTATTTAACAACATTTTTTTTCAACGATATCGAAACGACATAAAATTAAATTAGGTGTTTTTATTCTATATTATTCATACTATGGAAAAATATTATTAATTATAATTTTTGATCATTGGTAGCGTGATATATAGTATATCTAATAATATCCATAATATAGGTATATTTATATATAGACAATTTATTTATGTAATTCAAGTATTCCTTAGATGTTTATTTATTTAATTAATACAATTTAATCACCTATTTTTTAATTTTACTTTAAGTATAGCAGAGTTTATGTTGATTCTATAGATCAGGGGTAGTAAAATAGTGAGCCATGGATGGATTTTATCTGCCTAGTGGACAAATAATTGATTATTTTTGTATGGTCAATTAGACGAGGTTTTCTTTAAATTTTATTTTATTTTTGATTTCGACTTAACTATTTATTCGTGAATAACATTGTATGCATTACATTTTTATGGTTCTCAAAAACATTCTGAATTATCAATATCAATATGTAATACAGTAAAGAGCGTATGAAATCGTTAAATTTAACGTTGGGTCGTGATCATCATTTATTGTATATAATTATTATAAGTACACGAGCGGGTGCGTAAAAATAAAACATGGATCACATAATAAAGTGATGTGTTAAGGTTTCCGATTCCATTATATTATTATTTTTATCATTCGTCTATTATAATATAGGGTCTGTTATTATATTTATTATAAAAAAAAAAATATACGCATAATATACAGTAATACTACTCTGGCAACAACTCCCGACGGTTTTAACACGTCATTCGAATATATCAGCACACAAACGTTTATATAATTATTATAATGGAATATAATACGCGAAGACGAATATACTTTTTTCCCACTATTTCTACGCTTGGAATAAATTATATAATGTCTAAAGACTCAAACAGTTTAAAATGTTTATTTTATTTTTTTTTTTATTTTAATTAAACTATTTTTATTTTATACAGCAGTACGTATAAGAAGAACATCGTCGGTGAGTGTACGTTGTACATATATACAATACAACTATTGGAAGTGTTCCGGTCGGAAATTAAAAAAGCGTCTTCAATAATGCGCCGACATACTCTATACCGGACTGTTCACGAAGACGACGCCACGGTTTCTATCCGATCAAAAGAGCCGCACGGTAAACAGTCAATTTGGCGGCGGCGATTTTTTTCGTTAAGGGCGCCACGAGGGCACCGCCCCCAAAAATGAAAAAATAGACTCGTTAATTGCGCTCAAGGGGCTATTGACGGTTGTACTCGCGCGTGTGGATGCGATGATGATGACTTGCACGATCGACACATATATTATACATATTCGAGAAAGGAAATATTATATTATAGGCGTTATATATACATACGTATTCGTGTGTCGTGTGTGTACGGGAGAGAGAATGAGTGTATATAAAATATTGGTGGCAAAGGGGGTGGAGGTGGTGGTGACTTGGCGAAAAACGTGGGAATCGAGAAAAAGGGCCGCTCGTGTGTATGTTTTTTATTTTATATAACCAACTTATTACGTTTAATTGAATGTAAAATTTCTCAAAAACGTTTTCTATATAATATTATACTGTAATAATAACAATATAATATTAACCCTCGTGCACTGCCAATCGACCAAACGTGTGCACGCGGCTGAATCGTCGCATGAGCGATGCCGCAGTATTTATCTTATAAATAATATGATATTTAATATCGTCACGTCGCACGACTATTATCCGAATTACCCTGAAATCGTTCTCGTTTTTCATATTGGTCGATGCAAAGAATAATGCACAGCTAGAGACGTTCCCATAAATTATTTTGAAGCCAGATATTCAGGTATATACTAAGACACTATGTATATTATTGGGTATCATCGGCAGACCACATAATGTTGTATTGAAAATTGTTTTATATTTTAGTGATGTATAATAAAAGAACATTTCTGTAAATAAAGGAAAGAGAGGAATTATAACTATACAATACAAAAGTTGTTCAAGTCCTTTCAATTAAGTCTTTACAAAGTAAGTACCTAGTAAATTTATTTTATTAAAACAATACTGAGATGGTGGGATTAAAACCGGAAATTTGTCACGAGTTTAAGACAACCGCAAGACATAATGTTCAAAAGGGACCCTCTTATTTTGAATCGTAGTGCATAGGTCATCCTATTAAATACACATGGCTATAATTATCTACTGTAGCGAAAACATGGTATTCGATTTCAATTTAAAAAAATTCAATCTCTGAAATATTCTCCTCGTGAGAACAACAATGATTTTAATGTTAGTGTGGATACGTGATGACCGACCCGCGAATTATTAACATGCGTATAGTTTATAATATAGGCTTATATATTATATTATTATTGGTGATTTGTTTTCATTTTACATTTAATGGTAAATTTTATTGCAGTGTTATACGGCGACTCTGTTGGCAAAACGATTTAAAACGAAATCGAAATCGGAATTCTTATATTATTATACATTATCAGCGTAATAATAACGTTACGATGTTTTGGTAATTTAATTTAACTCGAGGAAGTACTTGACGGGATTTTACGAAAGAATAATACAACCGTAGTAGTAGATATATACATACATCATACATGCATATTATATTATTATCCCCGGGCTAGGTCATTTTCGCAACTGCCTTCAAAATTTGTAGGCTAATTGTTTATTGTATAATAATATATATACAATATTATCGGCGTTGAATTACTCAACAAAAGATATTATTATTTATTATCATTGTCGTTTTATACATGTGATACGCACTTGCAGCAGTGCGAATCATTGTAAATTGACAACCTTAAATATTTCAAGGTTTACTTGACAGTTTTTGGCGTATATACAATATATATATATATATTATATTATGTATAGTTTTTGTTGTACTTATATATACACACTAAATGCGTACAAGTATAATATTTTTCCTGCAGCACACAGAGCTATTATATGTGTTATAATAGTTATAGCGTGCTTATTATCCACGCGCGCCAAATCGAGGGAACAATTTTCCGCGTCGATTGTTTGTGAACGAAGAAGGCGCGTATATGTATAAGACACAAGTTATATATTATAAACATATTATATATTAGCGATATATAAATTGGAATTTGATCGGTGTGGTTTTCAATGTCAATACGAATAAACCTTGTTGATTGCTCACCCCTATTTTATAGCCTTTATAGTTATGCATTTATGTCAGTTCTGATTTTTGTAATTTTTATGTAGACTTCTTTTTTTTTTATATATACTTGTAGTCTATAGATTTACTATTTTTCTGTAAACTATCACTAAACTGATGGAATATATGTATTTTTTAATGTCGATGATTTCAATAATTATCTTAGAACTTCAATGGACTATTTTCCTTAGTTAATGAAATTCAATAACTCAAAAATTACTTGTTCAAATTAAGACTGTTAAATGCATCAATTAAATTTTCAAAAAATAATTTGCTAAACAATTAACAGTAAAAATTCAGTGGACCCGAGGTTTTGCCATATTTTCATCTCTATTACCCGGTTTGAATGCTCTAAAATAATAAAGTGTACAAAAATGAAAAAAATACTTAGTAAAAATAATATTAATTTATTGTTTACATCATAAAGACGTATAAAAATATATAACTTTCTAGGGTTTCAATTCGCTATGCACTATGCTCGCGGATCGATTTTTCCGTGTTTTCCAAATAAACGAACAAAGCGTGGCATAAATTGCATACGTATTATCATTTTCTACGGAAGTCAACTTATTTTCAAGGTCGTATAATATTGGATTTAACATGTTATAATAGTTTTTAATTGCATCAAGTGGTCTTGAGTTTACCGTCAATAATTTCTGTAAATGACTTACAATTTTAACTATTTTTCTATTTTGTCATTTAATTATTCCACTGAGACCACACTGGCAATTAAGCCGTTTGCATGCGTGATTGTACCAATTTTTTTTAGCTATATAAAATAATTAATTTTTGACTCCATTGACTTTTTTTCTAATATCATATTTGTCTCTTTCATTTTTTTAAACTTTTTCACGGTTATGTTATTATTTATTACTAATATAACCAGACACGGTATCTTGTTCTGATGATGAATTGATTTGTGCTCCTGGATTTGTGCTTAGATTTTGTACGTATACTTACCGTTTCTCTGTATTTTAGCATGTTTAAATTTTATTCTAAAGCTATGAGCATTGATCTTTTATATATTAGCATACAAATTTAAATATCTTTTTTTTCTGTGTTAAACCGACAGTAGAGAAAGATTTGTTTGAACAATACTACTCCTCTGTTTCCATCGTTTATTGGCGAATACAATTTACTATACACAATACATAACAATACAAATATACATATAAATAAATAGTATCTAGTAACAAATTAGGCCAGCCTGCGTTTTTGTTCTACTGTTTGTTCGAAGAGTGTTCAGCCGTTTAAGGAGGCAATTAATGAACTGTGTCTTGCTTCAGCCTCATCAAGCTCTTTGCAGCTTAGTATTGAATTAAAAAATCCCATAAAACTCAAAAACAATTATAGACAAACATTTTCAAAAGTCTTCAAAAAATGGTGATTCTCATTCGAAAAATATAAGTTGATATCGACATGACATTTCTTAAATAGAAAAAAAAATGTTATAGTTGAAAATATGTTCCTTAATTACAATATGTAAACATTTTAAAAATCATAATTTTTAGGATAAAATAGAAAAATTGAATGTGAGAATCATGCTTGGTTGATGAATTGAATTACTCTTTTAATATACTGTTGCTGCTGATAAATGTAGTTTTCTATATTGTATCGTTGCTGGTATAGATCATATATGATGAAATTTTGAATTTTAGCAACTTTAAAATGGTAATTTTTTTACCACACATTATTATAATATATATGACGCACTTAATGTTTATGAATACTGTAATATCATGGGTTTCCGCTGCAGCACATATTTTATGCTGTAGGGCGCGCGTTTATTTCGGCGTGAAATCGTAAAAAAAGTGCAACAATGCGTAAATACTCACTCATACACACACACACACACACACACACACACACACACACACACACGCACAATATTATATATCATATTATAATAACGCGTAATCGAATAAATTAAATTAAATTTCAATTTAATACGCGATCTATTGTGCGGCAACCGACGTTCTACTCACGCTTTGCCACAGTCTTCGTCTCTCTCTCACTCCAACATATTCAGTCTTTTAAGCCTTATACATACACATATAACCTATAATAGTTTTTTATAATATTATATATTGTACACATACGCGGGCAATCATAAAACATCATCATTAGCACCTGTGTGTGCGCGTGATACGGCGGCCTATTGTGCGTAATGACACTTTATACGCCGCAATGACCTTTTGGATATTTTTTCAATATATATACACATATATACGCATAGAAGTGTATAAGTACAACAATAATACGTGTGTGCACCCTGTATACGAAAAAAAACCCCGTTCGATCGTTGTTGCCGCCGCCGACACGTTCGCGCGATATACACACTTACGGATAATGCAGATTGATTACCGTCGCCGCTGCACGTTTGTGTAAGCACACTGCATTGAAGAAGTCTTTATAAGTCACCTGTGTATATGTATATGTATATAAATGTACGTATAATATACACACAAACAATTATATGCAATCGGCGGCGGTGGCGGCGACTATATGAGAGATGGTTTCACGCACAACAGCAGGGTCATTATTGCTGTTGTTATTATTATTATTATTATTATTATTGTACATCGACCGAGAGATTAACGTGACTAAAAAAATTAAAAAAAAAAAAAATGTTTTTAATGGAAGCAATCACCCGCGATTAATAACGAGTATAGGTACCCATATCACTATATACTTTTACCGTTCCCATGGCACTTGGGACCGCGGCGCGGCAACCACACAAACGCCGGTTCTATAACATACATACTGCATAATATAGGTATCTTGAACCATAATATAATATAAAATTTTATTTTATTCTACGCGCGTGTATCAGGGGTGGTCAAATGATCTATCGAGAATGATTAATTCATTTAGTCTCAATCTCCAGTAATTTCTTATAATGTTTATAACTATACATTATATTTATAAAATCTGCAGTATAAATAATTTTACAGCTATACTAATTATATCGTATATTTTTATTCAACTTATTTTTAATGTGAAGCAGAATTTTTACAGATGACGATTGAAAAATCTAAATACAGAACTATATAAAGATGAACATTTAAAGTTCAGTCTTAGTAGTAAGCAACTGCTGCTCTATAGATTTAAAAGTAAGTTGTTTGTCAGTAGTCAAAGTCAAAGTTTATGTATTATGTTATACTTCAACTTCGACTTAAAATCATGTGAAACTATTCAAACAATATTTATAGATATAGTTTACATGGAGAATTATGTAGTTAAACTTTTTAATTTTATTACCCACTTACAATTCTAACATGTTTGTTATAAATATTGTTTTCTATTTGATAAATATATAAATATATCATCTAAATATATAATAATATTATATTATCATTATCAAATTACCTGGGTTATAAATTATTTTCTTGAATTTGTAAAACTATTTTGATATGGTATTAATTGGATAATATCAGTAGTCCTACTACTATTAATCACTTGCCAATAGTCATGAGTGAGTTGTTACATGTAAATATATAATGCACACATCATAATTACTGGCCGCTCTTTGACTTGTACACCATTAATTAACATCAATGGGAAACGACCAATGACTAAAATTAAATCAGTTCAATCTCTCATATATGGCACCAACATTGATCAAGTATACCAGTTGTTTGAGACTGGATTAATGGAATACTCATTTTTTTAAGTAAAAATTTTCTTTATTATTTCTAAATTTAATCTTAGCTCTGTTTTGAATAAGTGTAATTAAAAACAATGGTCGTTATTTTATTTAAACTATTGTGGAGTACTTGATTGACATAACTAAACTGGGTATTATTATAAACTTGAAATCTGAAATTTGTAAAATTTAAAATTTTTTTCTATGTACACCTAAGTTCTATCATTTTAATTTATTAATCTAGGTATTTAGTAGGTATTTAAAAAAACTTCAATATTGAAGTTATTTTACTCTAAATTTATTTGGAACAACTGAATGGTGATAAACATGCATTAAAAACTATTTTATTTTATATAATATATTATAAGATGATTTTCGATATTTTGTAGTGAAACTAACATCTTAGGTAACTATCCATTCGAATATAAATTATGATGACAATATTTTCATTTGCAAAAACAATTAGTATAGTTACCACTCGCTGCACTACAGATTTACACTCGCACGGGTAAATCTTACGCTGTACAGGGACGGGGGTGCGAGTTACGTGTACAGAAAACCGTCTTGTAATATCATATTTTTACGTGCATGTATACGTGATGCACATAATATATATTATATTATTATACATAGTACGCGTATACTGTAATTGGAACCTATGCGAAATATGAGCGGACTGTGTTTTCATGTTGGGTCACAGGAACGATGATAGTCTATTAAGGTATGTATTATAAATATAATAAACTTTTATTTCAATTATGTCTTTTTTCCATATGTGCTTTTATTTTATCGCATATAAATTAATTTATTACTCATGTTTGAAACCGTACGGTATATGATTACCGCGGCATGTGCAAGAAATCATTTTTGCGTGGTCTTTTTATTTTTTCTAGATTTTGTTTTATTATATAAGTACCACAATATATTATAAGAGAGGTATATACATAATACATACTTAAGCACGATTGCCGGTTCTACCGGAAACGATTCCCTTTCGTATACTCGAGCACTATATATGTCAACTCGAAATATTTATATATTACAAATATAAGGGAGAAACCACCTCATCCCAACACGCCACTACTGTAGCACCACTGTTTTTGCGTGTATACTATTATTTATTGTGAATAAACAATATGTATGTATACAGGGTGGACCACGTTTATTTTCAGAAATTCAAAATGGAAAAATGGGAAAACATATTGGTCTATTCTATATAGGTACTCTTAATTAAGTTCTGTATATATTGCTCACACG
Organism: Melanaphis sacchari; assembly: GCF_002803265.2. Classification (NCBI taxonomy): domain Eukaryota; kingdom Metazoa; phylum Arthropoda; class Insecta; order Hemiptera; family Aphididae; genus Melanaphis; species Melanaphis sacchari. Next base: position 7,900,088 of record NW_020271560.1, on the reverse strand, counting down.
GTGTACGTGTATGCATAATAGTATATCGGGTAATAATTAGACTGCCACAGTCTACAAGTATATAATATATTGCAGTACTATTCTTGTAGTCGGGGTGCTTTTTTTTATGAGCATTAGAAAAAAGCTTATAGTCTACCTATTTATTTTTGGGGTGTGAAACGAGGGAGTTTATATATATCATGGTGGTTTAAAAAGCAGTGCATCCTATATATATATGTGTATAGTATATAATAGGAGGGGCGTGTTTTGTGTAACTGACTGTTGCTTTCTTTTATTTTTATCTTTCTTTACGACCCTCTTAAAAAATTAGCTCAATGGGGGGAATGGATATGTTATTATAATGTACAATATACATTATGCTGTCGTGCTATAGAATTCGATGCTTTCGACAGAACGGCGTGGCGTATATGACACGCATAATATGTATGTAATGTATATTATATTTTATTACGTATACAAATCACAGTAAACAATACAATTAAGAGTTTGCCTATACTGTTTGAATAAGCGTATACATGTCATATTACATTTTTATTTTTACGACATTGTTGTAGTAGGTACGTCCATATATATAGGTACTGTACTACTGTGTATGAATATTGGTATATGCTCGCCATCATTTTATTCATAAATTATGCATTTATTCAATTTCTGATTTTTCGAATTTTCAGTTATACGACTACTTAAAAACCGTATTGTAAATACTTAGGATTGCTGCCATTTAAGGAGTGGTCTGTACTTCTTTGACAATATAAACCTTTTCCATGTACAAACCATCCCGTCTTACTGTTAGTTGTTAAGCAGATGATTTTTTTAAATTTCTGATCTATACATTTTATGAACTAAAAGTAATAGACCGTTATAAAAGTCGCAAAAATTTGAGATATTAGACAACACTATGCAAATAAAATGATATGTTTATAGTAAAAAACGGCTGTTATTAATAGTAAAAAAAAATTGATTTTGCTACAGGACACGGTGTGCATACAAATCCAAGTGCTTAAAATATGGTCTTAAGCGCACTTAAAAATTCTATAAACAACAGAATTTGAATAAGTGTGTATTATACTGTAGTATAGCTAAGAGATAAAATGGAGTGTAAGCGTCGATTTTTAGTCACACTGTAAACTTAATATACTAGGTAAAATTTGCTTAAATTTAGCTCCTACCTATGTGTTATAACTAGGGCTTGCATTTGAAAAAAATTTTGTCATACGTTATTTACAATTAAAACGTTATAAAAATGTTGAGGTTATCGTTATTCAGAATTAAAATGTTTATTATATTTTATAATTTATAACAATCAAATATAATTGAAATTATTATTTTTATTTTTTTTTAATGATATACTATATACAACGTTTTGCGTTATGTTTTGTTTGTTAATCGTTATGTTTTGTTTTGTATTATTTAATTATTTATGTTTATCCTTTTCCATTATAATTACCTACGTTTACAAATTTCAATCGTTTTTCGTCAAATATAACGTTACAATCATAACATTATTATAACGTTTGCAAGCCTTGGTTGTAATATAATATTATTATGATTTAACACTTGTTAACAATGTTAATTGTATAAAATAATATTATAGGTAGATAGGTACGCATTAATATATAAATACTCGTTTATATTGGAACTTCCACTACACATGTTAAAATAGTTTTAAATATGTGCAACAATTTGATATTATTACCACAGAGATAAATATTTTTCGATGAATTTTTTTTTAAATATTATAATATTTATATAGGGATAAAAACGTTACTATTTATGCTATACGTAATATGTTGTTTTACGCAAAATAACATTTTTTTTTTTTCATGGGGCTGATCATCTTATTGTGATGATATTTGATAGATCAAGATTTTCTGTGCGGCTTTAGGTTAGTGTTTGTAGTTAAATGCTATTAAATGAATAATATATCTTAATATCCTTTTTAGACAAACGTCGGGGCATTTTTTCAAAGTTTAAGTATTATATAACAGTGTGATAATACTATACAAATTTCTGTTTTTACAACATGCTTGTTTGATTATATATATTGAAGAAATAAGTAGATATTTCTGAAAAACTTTTCGAACGTTCTTTATAACATGTTCTAGTGAATATTAGTAACTATACAAAATGTATATTACACCATCCCTAGTCCCACAGTTTTGTCACAGCCGAGACATGTTTTTACTCGTAAAGTAACGAAACGTTTGAATTTATTTAGACTTGCAGTGACTGAATTGGTGTTGTAATACTCCAATAATATCAATTTATATTTGCAAGGATTATTATCAATTCATAGCCATACATGTGAATTTTACATTAAATATTATCTACATCATAAAAGTATGGCATCATAGTATACCATATTTGGAAAAAAATGTAGCATAATACTTACTGTGTACAAATTATTAAATTAGTGAATTTTTCAATTAAAATATGTATAATTAGTTTAAATAAAATATATACAATAAATATTGTATTAGGCTATTAAATATTTTTATATTAACAATTTTAACGAAAAACTTACAATTCAAATTGTTAATGTTATTTAGTACTTTTATTAATGTAATATGTTTTCGAATACAATATAAAATCTTGATTCCCTATATTAGGGTATTAGTAGCATGTGTTAGTGTTAGCACGTGCAATGTTATACATAATATATTGTTCATTTATTTACAATTATGATTTTTACAGTTATACATATTACTCTTATCTAGTAAATCGTCACTTTTAATTTTTACAGAGTAGATATACATTATGATTTATGAGACACTTCGAGTTATATTAGTAATTAGTATGCTTATTGTTATTTTTATTATCGATTATATGTTAAGAATATTGACATATTGGATAATTTGTCTGAACTACAATGAAGTAATACAATTTATAATGGTTTTCAAATCACGTTTTAAATCTTTATTCATAATATGTTTAATAACTAATAAGTAATATAATAAGTAATAACTATAATATATATAGTAGTTAAAAAGCGTATTATTATTTAATTTATCATATAGTTTATAACGTCGTAATTTTTACTATAATAATATATTACATAAGAACGCATATACCTAATTACATCAGTTATAATGAGATCTATTAAAACCTTGTATTATGAAAAATATTGTAAGTACAGGTTACATATGTATCATAATTCATAATATATAATAGCATGTACCTATACGTATAGATAAAATTATTAATAATTATTAGTTTTAAAATAGCATTCTGATTTATTTTGTAAAAATAGAATACATAGGTACTGTGTATTATTCTAATTCAATTATAATCATTTTGATTATAATAAATCACTGTTTTTCATTTTAAACTTTTATTGTAACTTATGTACGTTTAGAGAATCTTTATTTTTATAGAAAATTAATAATAATCATTCTATAAAAATAAAAAACAATTAACCAAGAGGTACATTACTACATTTTTCTATATTGTATGGTTAATTTAAAAAAAAAAGATGACATTATTTCTCACATGATGTGTCCACTAATTTATACGTAAATGGTCAAAGTGATTTTTAATTTTTTATCAGACTTTTACATAATAACAAATTCAAAATTCAAAAAATTTAGACGAAACGTCTACTGTTACACAAAATCTATTTTACTGTTGTACAACCTTAAAATGTATTATCTGTAAAAAAACTTAATTGATTTACTTTAAATCTGCAGAAATTGATATATATTGTTTCAACTTTTTTAAGTATAATACTCAACTGATAAAATTTATTATTAAATCACAAAATTTGTCGTTTTTGAACGTTATAGGTGCATAAACGAGATATAGATAGATTATAGGTGTTGTGACAATACATGAATGATCATTTTTGCACAGAAAACTTTCGCATTATATAATTTATATTAAATGTATAGGATATAAAGTATATTTAATTATATAATAGTTAAGTACAATAAATCATATAATATTATAAAATTATAAACTTATTTTATCTTTTGTAATTCACCCATATCCATTTCCTAGGCAAATTAATGTATAAAATTGTTGTCCACATAATGTAACAAAAATATGAATTTGGTCCAATTAAAAAAAAAAAGTTGAGTATAGTGATATTTAGGGCTAGGATAGTATAGGATTTTGCATTTTTTTTTAGGATTTACAGGATATAGATTTTTAAGCACAAAATGTGATTTGGTCATCAACGAGTTCAAATATATAGTTTTTATTTTGCATATTTTTGCATTTTTTGTACGTTTTTTGAATTTAGGGTCATTTTTTAGCATTTTTAGGTCATTTTTTCAATTTTACGGTAATTTTTTTATACTTTATTGAAATCTGGGTTATAATTTAACTTGAAGGAGTCACTAATTGTCCATTGAAACAGTAAATAATTTAAAGGTATTTTTAAGTATACAAATATTAAATATCTATAATAATTTTAGTTTTACAATATTATTTTAGGTATTTCAAAACATATTAATTTCAGAACTAATGCCGCTGGCCATTATACCAGAAAATGAATTTATTTGTATACTTATAAATATTAATTATTGTTTATTAATTTATTAATATAATTATATTTTTTTCGATCATTTTATGAGGTCATTTTTTTCTTATTGAGTCATTTTTTTTTTGATAATATTTTAGTTTTTATTAGGTCATTTTTTTTAGGTTGTTTAGGTCGTTAAAATTCTAGCCCTAGATTAATATTATACTATGAAGAACATGCTTATGAGGTATGTTTATATTACAGATATGAATTGGAGACACTGATAATAACTTCTTGTCCTGCATAGTTTTGAAAATAATGAGAGTTATTGCATGTGAATAAATCAATGTTTTGTTTTACTTCAAGAATAAAGCTTTTTCTTTTGATTGGAATACAAATTGTAAAATAATTAAAATCGTTTTAAAAACTATTAAAATTGTTTTTACGCTATATAGATTTTTATTATTTGCTATTTTAATTATGTTCAAGTATATGATTAAAATAAATTATCATAAACATACTCATTTAAATTAAAAACAAGTTTAAGTTTCATTTATTAACTAAATCTGCAGAATATTAAATTTTTTTACATTATTTCTTATTAAAATAATTATAAAATGCAGGTTTAATTTGTTTAAATCAAAATAAACACACCATATTTAAGTATTTTCTAATAATTAAAATACAATTAAACTTCATTATAATTGTCTAATTATAGACATAAAATTATTCTTTAAAATGTAAATACATACATTTAAAAAAATTTAATGAAGACGTGAATAAATTATTGTAAACATATGGTTTTTATGAAATCAAGTAATTGCATAATAAGGGGGTAGATAGTATGGAACAATAAAATATTATATCTATTTTTAAATTCAGTAGCCCACTTTTTATTTTATATCTATAGTTGTAGACGTTATCTTTAAATAACCAAAATTAGTTGAACATTTTTTATAAATTAGATTTACAGATGTGAAATTATGCGTATATAATGTATAGGTGTGTAAAAATTTAAGGCAATAGATATTTAATAATTGTAATATGAAGCATAGATATATACTATTGTATAGTATCTAATTATCGAAAACGTATAACCGAGCAATAATAACGAACGATGGCTTATTTTTTTTATTAAATACTGCGTCACTCGTGTTTTAGTTTGCAGTATACTTTTCATAAATATATAATTATACGGAAGAATATACTAGTAAGCAAATGTGTTCGAGAAAGTTTCAGTAGATACGTATACCATTGAAGTATTTAGTAAAACGTGACCCTCCCACCTTATCGAGAAAGTATAGTAGTATAATGCGAAAACCTACTTATGTCTTGAGAATAATATTATAGGTATCTATAGGTACGCACTTTATACTCGACAACCATAATCGCTTAGAAACACAATAATCATAATTTTATGTAGCCATGGAGGTATACGCGAATACACAGTAATTGCACATTACATTGTGCAAATTGTCAATTAGAGTTTATTGTTAATATATCATCGCAGTAAACACACATACGCAAACAGTACATGATAAAGTAATAGTTTAATGTGCGCTTCGTCTGATTGATAATTGTACTTAAGCTATTAAAGATTGATACCTTTGAATTTTGATTCATGACTGTTGCTTATCGAATAAAATGTAATATTTATAAAGAAATCTTGCATAAATACACGATGAAAAATGTGAAACGGGGAAGAAAAAAGAATAAGAAATTTTTATATTAATTGATTACTTATAAATATTTTTTCGATTTTGAAAATATTATCATAAAATTATCAATTGTTTTACTGAATTTATACCTGAATACATTTTTTAAAACAAAACATTCTTAACCACATTTGTGTTTTAAAAAGCTGTTTCAACTATTGATGAATAAAAATAATTGAAAATTAATTACTATTCAACCTTTTTTTTACGTCCTATATTCAGTAATATTCAATAACTACATAATTCCCGTAGATAACTCAACTCAGTTAAATGCTAAGACTTTCATGATCTATATCGATAAATGACTAACTTGGACAACACATTTAAACGTGATCTTCTATAGTCCTCAAATAATTTACCAATAGGTAATACTAAATCTATATAGGCACATGTTAACTTAAAAATATAGCAGCAGTAGTAATTTATTTATTTATGTATTATCCAATATTTACATATTATAATTATAAATAGAATTTAAGTGTGTCTATTGTAATATAAATAATAATACGAAAAAATTAAGTTAGCATTTTGAGTAATGATAAATCAGTATCTATATTATAAGTTGGACATAGACAAATAATATTCGTGATCAAAAATTATGATTTAAAAATAAAAAAATTATTGTTACTTGTAATATTCAATGCACTAGTGCTTAAAACAAGGTAGGGGAGGAAACAAAATGATATTGTTGCACTACTATAAAATATCATTGATCAACTGCTTCGGTTGTATAAGACTTTATAATATAGTCATCTAAAAAAAAAAAAAAATTAAAACTGCGAACAGTTATACATATACATAATTTTACGTAGAAAAAATGTATACATACTACTCGTATTATTACATAATTTGTGATCACAAAACATAGGTATTTAACAGATTATCTCTATTATTAATTTGTTATCACTTTAGATCTCAGTTATGATCAGTCTATTTTTTAAATAATTTTTGCTATAATATAATTTATAAATACATTGAAATATTAAAAAAATAAAATATTCTGATGTTATATTATGAAAATAATATGAAAATAATATGCTTTATAACTTATAACTCACCGGTTCATAAAAACTTATAGTAACTTTACCTGTACAACAGTTACTTTTGAATTCTACAAATGGTTAATTCAAACCTATTTTTAAAAATTTTTGGATTTAATTTAGTAGTTTGGTTTTGGTTTATAGTGTATTTTAGAGTATAATATAGGTTATTGTTCTACTGTTTCACCAAACTCATATGTCATACTGATTGCGATTACGATTCGCGATCTAAAGTTTTGAGTAATTAAATTTTATCTTATCTTTTAAAATATATTTTCCGGTTTATTAATGTTGTAGAAAGTGTCCACGGTAAGCAACTTAAATAATAGATAGATACTACAAGTATCCATTTACCAACTGCTCCCTTAATGATTCCCTTGTCCAGATTACACTCGTGTATATTTTATTGATCAACATCTTCGCGAAAATGATCGTCATCACACGCATAAATGGGAAATTTATAAACTGTCTTTCACAGAATCAAAATGATAACACTACGTCCAGAGCGTCATTCGAGATCAAAAATACACATAATACTATTGACTATAGTATTATTGTATTAACGTCTTGTTTCCGCGTCGTGCTAGAAAATAAGGAATGATGACGGTAACCCAAGCTTTTAAAAAATACAAATACATAACATATTATGATATAAATACATAATAATTATATACATAGGTATTAATGTATTACTATTGATAAACATTTGGTGAACCTATACTTACACAATGTACAGCTTGTATATAAATATCGTACACGATCATTACACTTATATTGCACTGACGGCGATGTGACATCGTACTACACCTCGTAATAATATCGTGGCTGAGGCGTCATAGTCCTGTAATATCCCCACCTTACAGGTCTGGATTGGGATCAATGGGGATCAGCCCGTGTTGTTTAGCAGCTTAGTGGATGTCACACACACGGTTCTCGTCTCACAGACCACCCAAGGCGATTATGTATGTGTGTGCTTATGTGTGTGTGTAGGTGTGACTAGTGTGTATGCAATTCGATCTTCGGTTCTGTCCAAACCGATTAGTCGGACAACGAGCTCCCGAACGGGCCTCCTCCCATTCCTCTACCTGAACGTCGTCGTCGTCCTGCGTGTGTTTGTATATGTTAATATATTATACTATATGTATATGTTATAATAATCACTTTTCGTATGTGTATGGGTGGGTGACGGGTATAACATTATATCGACAGACTACGACGACGGTGTAACATTTCGACCGCTTTGCATGCATTGCTGCGCAGCTTGTTAACGACGGACTGTAACAACTCATTATAATAAATATAGTATAATATTATGTTAAACCTTCGCAGTCATCCTTGTTGCCGGTCAGTCGGTAGTCTGTTTGCGATGAAACTTCCAAACAAACGCTTCTTGTCCATTGGTGCCTGGTGGAGATAGGGGTGAAGACATACTACGCAGATCTATAACTCCTAAAAACTTTTACATTTCTCGCACGTTAGTGTATATGTATATACTGGAAGTTGGACGACTTGTATAGTATTATAGGAATCATTTTATAGTTTTCATCTTTACACCACTAACATAGTGATTGTATAACTTTCAATTATTTAAAAAATAACTAAACATGCTGTTAAATATGCGTCCTTTAGATACTCTGCAGCGTATTATTTTTTCACTGCACGCACTACAATTGTAGTAATTTTAGTAATTCAACATTTGTGTCAACTTAATTATTAATTAAATGAATATTATTTATTTGTTTATTTTTATTTAAAACCATTGTATATATAAGTACAATATGCAATACAACGAAAAATAATTTTTTCATTATACTTTTACTATGGTTATTGATAAGTTTTAATATGATTTTAATTTATAGGTAACAGATTATTTTTCAAACTAACTGAAAAAGCAAAATGTTAAAAATTTGAATAATTTACTTATTAATAAGCTAAGTTATTAAGTTAATTAGAAAATTAACCAACTGATCAAACTAAACAGTTAAAAACAAATAGGTTTTAACTTTTTAACTAGTTAATTCTTGTGACCTTAAACAGTGTTTTACTATTACACTATTAGATCATAGATGCCATAATAAGCACCTATACCTACTTATTATTTGATTCGTTTATTAAAAAAAAAAAAATAAATAAATTTTCGGTCTTGTATTTTATAGTTTAAATAAATATAATATGCATGTTTGTATTTAGAGGTACGTCTATTATTTATAGTTATAACGATGTACAATCACTCCCCCGCGACAACGTTTAGCGTTTTCCCGATGTGCGCCAATCGACGCGTCGCAGCCGTTACTGCTGTCGACGACGCCCACTTTATACCACGCCAGTGTATACTGTATATCTGTATGAATATGATAACATAATCGGTTCTCAAATCGGAAAATTATTGAGTAAAAGAATGTTTGATTAAAGATTTTTTTTAATCGATTTTACTAGATATAATTCAAGTATACAATTTTATTATATTGAAAAAAATACTGATGCTAGTGTCCTTATTTATTTTATAGGACACGCGAAAATATTATATTTAATATTACTACATTTTTATAAGCAATAATCAGTTTTACAACAAGTTTAAGTTTATAAACCTATCTTTTAGGTGATTGTAAATATTATCTTAAGTCTCACCTGGAAGGCCAATATTATAGTTAGGTACCTAGATATAAATGGTCCACAAAAAAAAAAAAAAAATGTATTGATAAAAAAAATATTATACATAATGTTGAAAAATTATAAAGTTTAATTATTCTAAGTAAATATTTAAAAATTATAATCAAATTTTACTTATACCTACTGTAATTTATTGATTATAATAGTCGGTGCGTTGATATTTTTGATGCATTTAATCACATCATATTTAACTCTTACATTTATAAATGGTTTAAGATTTAACTCTAAAACATTTTATCATAACATTTGTTTTAAATTTATTTAATCATAAAGTTTGCGCGAAATTTACAGTAATTTAAATTAAATTTTTTTAGTTGTAGTTTCAGAGTGGAATTTACAATGGGCTTACTCATTTTAAATTGAATTTATAATAGGCACTTTAATTTATTTTGAAAACGAATTTTTTGTTAAAAAAAAAAAAACTCATTTTTCAAATTGCTTATAACTCTATGCCCTTTTCATGAAATACTGTTGTATTAGAATTATATTTTATTTATTATTATACAGTGCGAACGTACGTTTATAAAATAATCTGCACACAGTTGTAGATTGATGTTGTTATAATATGATAGTAACAATGTGACATTTAAACGTATCGTTTTTAAATTAAAAACACGTGAATTACGAACATCCGTGTGCACGCACTGCACACAAAATACAATATCGTGAAACGAAACGGCGCGTAAACCACACAGCATTCAATAATAATAATAATAATAATAATAATAGTATATAATAATTTACATAAGTGTGGTTTTCGCGACAGTGACATTCGATATTCGATAGCGCTGCAGCTGACTCTCGCGCTCCGCCGTCGCACCACAACCAGATATTTGTTCTCGTTTATTTATTGTCATATATTAGGTAAAAAATATTATAGTAATTGAAGAGTGTAGTAACTACAGCGTAATAACAGCTTATGCACAAAAATTATAAGTAATTTTACCATTAATTATTCAGATTATATATTTATATTTTAAACCAAAATAGTTCAACCATTTATAAACATTTTTTAAGATTAGTAGTTTAAAGATATGAACATTTTAAAGATTTCAAAATTGACTCTAATCAGGGATTTTAAGTTATAAATTGATTAATTTATTTAGATACCAACTTATACAATGTAAAGTTAAAATTTTTAAATGAAATCTGAATATTTTGTGCAAGTAAAATAACAAATTAATAATTGTTTTCTTTTTCTATGTTAACTATTAATTAAAACCGAATGCTTATGGAGCCGATTCTGCAGTTATAAAAAAAATAAATATAATTTAAAAGTGTTCAATTTGTTTGCATTGCAATGCGCTGCACTGTAAACCATCGGTGCAACAGGTAGGTATATCTACATAAATCTTATATTATACACATCATACTGATCGTAGTAGCATAATGATTTGAACCGGTCTATGTAGACTTTATGGGCTAAAACGCCGTATAATTCCATAGGTGAATGGTTACCTCTATACTGTGTTGTCTTCTTTTTCATCCACATATTATATTAAATATAGAAAAACGTCTTGTAAGCCGGTTAATACGTATTATAATATATATATTTATTATACGACCTAACCTTGTTGAGCGACTGGCCAATCGCCGGGCTGTAAGACATTCCATTGCGTGCGTTTGTGATTTTATTTTATTTTTTTTGTTTACGTCGCTATATACACCTCTAATGTGTAATTATATTATCGTCGTCGTCGGATTAATTTCACTGTGTAATGAATTAGAAAACTATGGATGTTGTGGTCGTCAGTGTCGATTTCGGGACATTGGCATATACCGTATATAGGTATATATAATATAGTTATCGTGAATCGCTTCGATTGTACCTGGTGCATGAGTCTCGTGACGTATATACTTTACACACACGCACATTAGGTATATGCGCGCGATGGTTACATAGGACAAAAAAAAAAAAAAAAGTAAAATAATAATAATAATAATAAAGTCACAGTTCTGGCTATCGAGTTCCGCGGTCTTAGTTATATTATATGTGAGTAGGTATGTGTTTTTTTTTAGTAATTTTTTCACAATGCAGTTTTTACACACACATTGTAATACATATATGATAATAATATACGGTGAGACACAGTATACGGCTGCGAACTAAAATGTTGTTAACCGATTCGAACGGACGGGGGCGATAAACGGTGTTGAGTGTGGACGACCGGCAATCTATACGCGCGCGTAAATTATTATTATTATTATTATTATTATACGGATGGATGGACACGTTCGTTTTTACAGGGCGAACGCGCACGGCTGATATAAACGATGTAGTTGGGTTTTTATTTACATGATTTCGAAAACGCTTAGTTGCTGGTAATATATACAGGGTTTTATAAGGAATGCGGAGAAATGGAAGGAATATCATATCCCCTACTATATTCCTAAAAGTATTTTTCGGAACTATTAAGAGACATATGGAAGTAAAAGAAAAACTGGGAATTGAAAAGCATACAGAAAAATGTTGTAAAATAAAAGTATTTCAAGTTATCTGAAGTAAACTAGCGTGTAGCAGTTACGTGGGAGGAAGGTTTTACACAATTTACAGGTACAAATGTAGTCACAATCTATTTAGTTAGTTCTCTGAATCATGAATAATTTTTTAGTCCAAAAATTCTATCTATATTGTGAAAAAATCATCTTTTAAATTATTACACATATGTACGGTACTTAAACGATGAATATCAAAGTGATAAAATGTATTGTTTAAAAAATGTTGAGAACTTTATAAAACATTGATTTTTAAGTAGTTATTATGTGTATTACTTATATACATTATCAATTTTTTTTTTTAATTTTTAAAAGACAAAAAATTGTATAACATAGAAAGTCTGTTTATTTAAAAAAGCCTAATCTATAGATTATAAACGATAACTATCTTATCAAATATTTCATAATTAAAATAACATGTTTCATTAATGTAAAAGAAAACTTGCAGGTGTTTTTACAATGCAAATAAATGTACACATATTGAAAAGTTTGGAATTTTACTGCATAAAAGCTTAATGTACTTTTTTATATGCAAATAAATATTTTTATATTATAACCCTTTTTTATTAGGTTATACACTTTGTAAATTCTTTTGAAAAAATTGTTAAATATATTTAAAAATTAATACTTTAATTCGCTCTTAATCAGTTAATGGATACCTAATGGATAACTTAATGCAAAAGTTTTTTTTTTTTTTTTGATAACACATTACTTTTTTTTAAACTTGAACACAAAAAGGAAGGATAATAAATGATATTCAAAACATTTTTGTTTTGTTTCAAATAAACGGAAAAAAAAACAGTTAAAAATGCAAAACAAATCAATTTTTTAAAAATAAGTGTAATATTAGTCATTTATGTTAAAAGAAAAACTTGAATCAAATTCAGAGACATCTGTCTTGTCTGAAGTTTTCATCTCATTTTATATTATAGTAAATTATTTATTTATTTCTGCATGTGTTACTGTAATATAAATAATATAAAGAATACGAAAATCATGCGTGTTTATACATGAAATGTATATTGAATGTATGGAAAATATACTATTAAAAGTATTAATGCATATATGTTGCATAAAACATCATATAATATTATATACAAGTGGTTAGTAAGTTTCTCACCGATATCGCTGAAAACCAGAGTAAACCGGCAGCGGAGTATTTTAACATTATTGCGGTTAAATATTTTCCACGGTATGTTCGACAATTGCTACAGTAATCCAACACTTTTATAACACAAACTATAAGTTTTCTTAATTAATTTAATATTTATATTTATTAACGTAATAAAATATGCGTATTATTATCTACTGCGTGTTAATAATACGATACAGGCATCACGTCATGATTTAATGGGATAAATATTTTCGTATAATATGTTATAATACAAACCGCATGGTATTATTGGACTTTAAATAGGAAATTAATACATGTGTGTGCGAGTTCTTCTATAAATTGTAGAGCATAATGAATGCATACACAGATGACAGAGTATATTATATAAACCAGTTACAGAATGTTCTATTCATTTATTTTTTTTAATTCGTTTACATCATAATAGTCATATGTTGTAAAAATAAGACAACGGTGTAGGTTATATATGTTTAAATTGTTAATGTTATAACCACAATGTAAAATATTTCAACCAATTAATCTATAAATCCGATTATCAAAATAAAATAATCTTCATAATATAATTATTTTTTCAAAGAATTATACTTGTTAAAATCATATAATGTGTAACACATTAATTTTTCGTTTTGTGTGCGTTTATATTATATATAATGTAATTGTTATTTACATGTGATTGTAATTAAATTTAAACAAAATATATGCATTATGCAGGTATACAATTACCATTTTATTATCATTACGGGGCAACAATTTGTAATGCAATTAATCAAAAACTAAATTCAAGAACAATTAAGTTTTTAATAAGCACGATGATCAATTATATAGCTTACTTCTAAATTTTAAAAATAATAATATATCTACCTATATACATACATGAATTCACTACTCACGATTTACCTAACCAGTGATATAAATAAATTGAAATAAAATAAATAGTTTTTATTGGTACTCGTATAATATACGATATGATACACTTATACCGTCATACATTTTTAGTGTTATAGAATTTAATTTAATTTTAAGTATATAACATTAGTTGTTACAATTATATATAGCACAGAGAAATAATTATAATAACATATGGAAAATTTTAATCAAAGGCAGTTTTATCTGTGTATTTTGTATTTTTGTATGTAATATTTATTATTTTTAAAATTTCCAATAGGTACTTAATTATGGTTCTTTAATCAACGAATATTGCACGTCAAAGTAAATTAATTTCGCTTAATACTTCGATCAATTTTTTGGATAAAGGTTTTTAATCTAATATGTGACTCATTCTCAAATTTTAGATACAATTTTCAACAGATTGGTTTGGAAATTTAATGTAAGTTATATTTTGTAGGTATAACTTTGATTGTATTTTAATAATCATATTAATATGGTATTGTAATTGTTAAGAAACAGTAAAAAAAATATTAATACTATATAAATTATTACAAAAAAAAACCAAATTTTAAATTTCCAAGTTTGTGTAATACAAGAAAATTTTGGGAGGGGGTGGTAAATCCATAAAATAAACAATATTTGAAAATGTAATAAATATACCTCGAGTCTAACTTTAAGCTGAAATTTGCTTATAGTGATTAATCACAAGCTCCTCGTTTCCGACATAATAGAAGTCCTATAGGTAAATTGAGTCATACTGTACGACTTTAAGGCTTTAGCGAACATTAGTAAAAACAGCTAGACATTAACAACTACAATTTTTTGTAGACTTTAAATCTAATAAAAGAAATAAGGGTATTTTCGATCTAACTTCATTACTGTAGTAACATAATTAAAATGAAAATACAAAAATAACAGTGAAATACCATACTTTTACAACTACCCGGAATATAGACACACTGTAAACTATTGTTATGATCGTTCTCGTTGCGTCAAGTGTAGGAAAGATCGTGTTTTTAATAAATATATAAAAAAAGCTAAATGCACCCTATGTGGTAGAGATTATATAATTAATTACAAGGGATTTCGCGATTTCTTACGTACCTACTAATCTCTCTTCGAACGGTGTAATGCCAATCCACCAATATTTAATTTTAATTTTATTTCCTTGTACATTTTAATCAACTTTTTATTTATATTTTATTATTACTATGTTTTATTAGTATAATTATATATTTTCAAATGTATGAATGCCATAAGCTTATAAGCTTCAAGTGTTGAGCTATAATAACTAGTTGTTTAAAGCTAATAAAAAAAAAACAAATTAAAATAGATATATAATACTGGATATATTAATGTATAAAGTAGTCTTTAATGTATAATTTATTATATTAGTTTATGTATATCAAGATCGTCTGTAAAAATTATCACCAGAGTAATCATATGTGCATGAACAAACGCAGTGTTGAAGTTACAGCGTATGGGTGATGAATATTTGATCAAGAGAGGATATTATCCTCACTACTTTCGATTTATGCTTCGAATATCAAAACGCTTCTGTTGTTGTAGTAAAGTTTAAAAACTTAAAACGAACCCATTTCAGTGAAAACCAACGACCGCGCCCAGCGGCATGGGAGGTCCATAATAATACATGACGTGATAATATGTATAATATAATATGGTAAACCGAACGCACATCGTACAACTCGTATGCACTATGTGTGTGTGCGTGTGTGTGCGTGTAAAATATATTATTTAATATTTTTACCACAACGCGACGAGATGGTTTAGGGGAATTAAGGAGCCGAGTCGTTAGGACTGGACACCATAATAGAAATTCGATCGCGGCGACAAATCCGACGACGACGATATTATTATTATTATAAATTATGATAATGGAACGGTTTTAAGCGGCGGCAATCTATGTATGAATATAATATAATATTATGTAGGTATACGTACTCGCGTCACACGGCCGCGTAATTTGGTCAGCTGTAGTCGCTGTGGACATGATGTATAATATATTATAAGCTCAAATAGCTGGCTATTTATTTATATTATTAGGTATGTGAAAATAATAGGACCTGATGCAACGCGATATGTTACTGCAGCTGGTGTGATAACAACCGGTTATCATTGATGCAGTCTGCTGCACACATACACTATATATGAGCATACTTAGACAAGTAACGTGCAGCTTCCGTGATCCTCTATAGTATTTCTTCGAACAAAGTAACAAGGTGCAATTATTATCTGTCTGTTGTGTAGCTGAAATATAATGCAATACATATAATACAATCAGCTCCTAGGTGAAGTCGACAAAACTGGCATAGGTTAAGGGTTGAAAATAATATCTCTGTTAGTAAAAAAATTGGCCAAAACACAGTAATATTATATTAATAATTACAGGCATTACAGCTACCACAAAATAATATCCAAATGGTATGAGTTCCAAACATTTATAGTAATTATTATAGCTTGGATTTCAATGCATAATCCATTTTCTTTTTAAATGATTACTTACTGGAAAAAACAAATACTATAGCATTATTACAAAAATTTTTGATAGATGAATGGGTATAAAATGGCCAAACGGAATAAAACATGATAATTTTTTATTATTCATCAGTGATGCAATTTTATATATGATTAAAGCAAGTAAAAATATAAAAGCTTTATGCTCAAAAAATGGATTACGCCACATACCTTACATACGGTCTGCACTGGGTAGAAGTGCAAGAATATATTTCTTAAATAGATGTATTGATATCAAACGTAAGAAAATTTTTTTAAAAACATTTTCTGGATTTTTGAAATTTAAATGTATAGGACCAGCTATTACTACCTCAACTAGTACTGACACGTTGGAGTACTTGGTTAGAAGCTTCAGTTTACTATTATGATTACTTGAAAACAATGTCATAACTTTAAAAAACAGTGCTACATTTAATGGCAGACAAAGAAATTGAAATAAATTTGATATTCATAAAAGCCAACTATGGAAATATATCAAGCTGTAAACACGCTTTGAACACTAGGTAATAGGTATACCTTTAGTTCAGGCAATTGTTGTCGTAAATAATGCAAAACATGTATTACAAATAATACAATTAATTATGGAAAAAACAATGAAGAAAAAATTTGTAATTGTTTTAGAAAATAATTGCGCAAAATTGCAATAGAAACAATTTCAAATATTTTACAAGACAAGAAAATCTTTATACATACCAAGAGAATTAACACCAGACGATATTTGCTACTTCAAATATGCTTTTATAACATCCATGGAAGTTTAAAAGAGTTTTTCCACGTATAAAAATTCTCAAAATTTTAAAGGTAAAATAACTTAATATAAAATCTAATAATATAACCTTAAATAAATATTTTGGTATGTTTAGAATGAATAATATAACCTCTAGTCAATCAATGAAATATAACCACTTAATCATTATTATCGTCGCCAATTACAAAAAAATTTTCAATATTATAATGTCAATATATATATATATATATATATATATGTATATATGTTTAAATGTGGAATTATAATGAATTAAAGGAAATATTTAGGGATGATGAGTATAATATTTTAGAGTAAAGCGGTCATTGTTTAGCTTCTCCGCGTGTGCTGTAGTGTTGAAGTTCTATAGGATTACTGGTGACGAAAATAAAACAGAAAATGTGGAGTCACACATTCCATATATCCTTATATCATATATTTATATGTAAGACTGTGCGGTTTTTCCAGCCATAATTTAAAAGCCGCCATTATTTATATACATATATATATATAATATATATGGTATGTACGTGAGATGATACAGCGGCGTAAACCAAAAGGGTTGAAAAATTCGTCTACAATGTGTGTGTATGTGTGTGTGTGTGTGCGTGTGGTTCTCAAGGATTGATTGGCAAAGCAACGGTCCGTAATGTCTTTTACGCGCTATTTTATGAACGTGTTATATATATTATGAAAATGTCAGCGGTGGAAAGACGAAATATAATTCTTCCGGGTGACGGAGCGGAAACCCATTTAGACGTTTATACTTATTTTATTTTTTTCCCCATCCCCCAGGCACCGGATTTCCACTCAGAGAGGGAAACTGCGGTTAACAAATATATATATATATATATATATATATATTATAGATATAAACTTACGCCTCACCAGCGACTTTAGTACGATTGTCGGCCCAAGTGTTAACAAACCAACAAAAAAAAAAAAAAAATAATAGTAAAAAAAAAAAGATTTTGAAAACGCGCGCAATGCACAATATTGCAACAGCGGTGGCGGGTAGATATAACATCTCGCGGTTAAGAAGTATTAATGGAGTTTTTATTCCACTTCTTCCTTTCCACTGGTCCTCCACCAGCCGTTTTTAATTCGAACGTTAACGGTTAGCCGCGGACATCAATCATCAGTGGTGGCGACGACGGAGGCCCTGACGACTAGTAGCCGACGTATAAAACAAAAAAATAATATTAAGTGTTAATAACTATTTTAATACCACGTCAAGACGTGTTATTATGTCGGTCGTAATGAGATTTCTTGAATCCATTATGTGCGATGTACTGCCGCGCCGCTTCACTGCAGTGACCAAATCGAAATGATTGTGCTTTCTTGATTTAGTATATTGTTACGTTCGGAACGTCGTGAATATAATTTAATATGTAGGGCTAGGCTCTAATGTCCTAAAAGATCATTCCAAATATTATTTAAGCTGAAAATATGTGAAATTGCTTAAGTATTCCTTTAAAAAAATAAAAATATGAATGGTATGTTATAATATTATATTTTAAAATAACATAAACTAATTAAACAAATTTGTCGTATTATAAATAAACATCACAACCATAAAATTAGGTGGGTAGATATTAATAGATAATGAAAATTAAACAAGAAAAGCGATGAGCTTACAATCTTAATAACGATTTAAATTTTATATTAAACTTACAGTCTATACTTTGTTGCATCAAGATAATCGTATTATCGTATTATAAAACTATGTATCTATTTATTTTTTTGTTTAGTATTATGTTTAAAATAGTTTTGAAATTTAACATATTATTACAAGTTTGATTAATTATATTTTATAAATTGTAATATTATTGATTTTAACCAGAAAGTGATAACAGTTAACAAATAATATAACTTTTGAATAATATATGTTTCAATAATAATAATAATAATAATAATAATAATAATAATAATATTTATTTAAGTAAACATTTTGACACCCCAGGGGGTAAGAGTACAGTGAGTGTAAACTAAAAACTAAAAATATCCCTAAATTAACAATTGAGGAGAAAATTGAATAAAAATTAATTCAAATATAATATATTATAATTATTACTATCTAAAACAAGAAAAATCTGAAAAGTTTCTCTGCAGAATAATTTAAGGTGTCCAGTATAACATTGACATATCGTCATTGAGTGGTCACTTTAATTAATGCGTTAAATTTGAATTCAATAATAAATCATTGTAGTTACTCAAAAACCGTTCTTAGTGAAGGCCGTCTCATCCTTTATTTTTAGGCATATATTTTTTTTTTTTTTATTTAGCTTTTAGTATATAACTATAATAGCTCAACAATAATTATTTAGTTACATAAATGTAATTAAACATAAAAATAATGTGACAAGTATATAGTAAAAACAATATAAGATTGTTAAATAGTAAAAAGTATAAAAAATTAATAATATATAATTAGATAATATTATGCGTAGATAATATTATCACATTTTAGGCATATTTTATCATATATTTTTTTATATTGCTATTTATTTTTCTATAAATAACATAAAAAGTTAAAATACTAATTTATAAAAAAATATATCGTATTGGTATATAATTTAATAATATTATTATAACATATTATTTCCTATAGATATATTTATTTTATAATTATAGGTGGATAGGAGCTGCATTAGGTATTATTAACTTTGAGCACAATACTGACATAGGACGCAAAGACGGTATGAATATTAGTTCATGCAATATGATGATATTTAAGTAATTAAAAATAAATCTAAATATTTTAAAAATGCCATTGTGTATACTAAATAATAGTATACGTAAACAGTTTCATGTTCTTACGAATAATATTTTAACATTTATTAAAAAATATATAAAATCGTTATTTTTCATTTAAATATCTAATTCTGTTAAAATTTAAACTTCAAACGTTTGTAAAAAAATTGTGTCTATGTATTTTCGATTTAACTAAATTTCTTTAAGTGAAATATCTGTAACACTTATTCACTAAATTAATTTTTGAATAATTAATGATATCATATATTATTATTTATTATTTTACCAAATAATATTATAAACGTTAAAACTTCATTAATATATATTATTATTTATTTGCTTAAATTTTAAAAGAGATTAATGATCAAGGATTAAAATATGTTCAATTTTGTTCAAATTCTCAGAGGTTGGAAAAAATTTGCATATGATTTTGTATTTCATATTAATTGTATGTTGAAATTACAAATATAATAATACGTTCATATTAAAATAAACATAATAATACATTGTATAATTTGGCAAAAATTACAGTTGCCCATTTTCAAACATTCTCTTTTTTCGGTTAAATAAATATCAACGGCACGATTATATAGGTATATATATATATATATATTCTGATATTCGTTCATTTCTACTTTGAATAATGTAATTTTCGGTTGATCAGTTACGTTATAGTAGTGGTTTTCAATCGATTTAATTGACAAAATATACAAAAAAACGTAGATTTAAAAAAAAAATACAAATTATTATGTAGATGACTATATACTTTATAAGATGTCAAATCCGTCTAATATTATTTTATAATAATAATAATCAGAAGCAAGCATAATATTATCGGTAATACCTATATAATATAATATATATTATACCACAACTAGAATATAAAATTATAAATTCTCATCTTTACTATTTTTATATGTATCCTTAAATACGTGGTTGGTACATTTGAATCACTTTGCATTACACACGATAAAATGTTAAATAAAATGAGCTTTAGCTAATCGACTAAAATGACCCAGAGAAATAATTAAATACCTATTAATAATCAATTGTAGTAACTAGTAGATAGATACCTAGTTCCTACTACCTACGTTGGTATATTATAATATACAAGTGATGAAAATATTATGATTTATTTAATAATTTTAATAATTTGTTAGATTCAGCAGGTTGTAAATTTTAATAGATATCAATTTCGCTAGGTGTGAACAAGAAAATAAAAGACATTTTTTCTTTGTGACCATCGTTGAAATCTTCTGCGTTTTATATGTAAATTGGATTTCCTATAAATTTATAATACAAAATAAAAATTAAATGATTAATAGAATCTTTAAGCATTTATACTGTATTTGATGTATACCTACCTATTTATAGATAATTTTTTGTAGGTTTCGAGTTTTTATTGGTTTATTGCGATGTTAATTAATATGATAATTATTTATAAAATACAATAACAGTATTGTAACTAAATAGTATAATATTTAAATTATATATTTTTCTATTGGCGCATTTTTATTGTAGCTTTTATATACACATGTTTATATAATTGAATATTTTTCATATTAATAATGCAATTATGTATATTTTATTACGGACAATTAAAATATATGTAGGTATACCTATCAAATACCTACCAAATATGTATTATTTATACTTTGGCTTTCACTTATATTATAGTTTATATTATGACTATATAGCATACATATTATGTTTATAATATCATCGTATTATATATAATGATAAAACAATATTATTGATGAAATACAATTATTCAAATTAATTAACTTCACTAATATCCTTTCTCTTATGATCAATGTATACAATTTCTCTAAGTTTTTACTATATACATTGTTATTATTGATTATCATTGTGTAAGATGAATGATAAATTATGCATAAAACAGATTCTTCGAACATTAATAAATGTTTATTTATACTTCGATTGTACTTATACGTCTTATACCTACGTGTAATATGTAATTTTAGTAATCTGTCTTTAAAATGTTAGGATTTAGGTTCAAATATTTTAAATAGGACATTCTCTAAACAAAATAAAAATATTTGTCAGTTCAAATCACGAAGACAATCAATATTCAGTCATATTGAGTTACTATTTAAACAACACGCTCATCGTCACGATTTATTAAAATACTAGTGCAACCATGATTTACAGATATTATTATGTAAGTATGAAACTAGTTATAACAAACGATAGACCAAAACAAAAAAAACGTGATTGAATGATTTCCCCAAAAAATAAATTATTTTAATTGAATATATTCAACTTCACGATAACGGCTTAAATACAAACTCAAATGTGAATATCAATCAAAGACATCTACCTAATGATATAACTTCAGTATTATTGTAAATCACTGATTATACCAAAGGTTTATGACCTATACTAAATCATGACACATGTAACATCGCAACTGTAAACGATTTAAGATTTTGTATTCAATAGTTAGAATTGCCACAATTGGTATATAATAAACAATTGTATCTTTTCTCACACTATATTATTATGACTCATTAGAGTATTTTATTTTATACCGAGTGTTAAAATTTTCAGGAAAACGATTTTATCAACGTGAAATTACAATAGAATGTTTCTTGCTAACTTTCTAGACGAATAATAATTGTTGATAGAGTTTGGTATGAACTCACTATGAAAACTTCTGTTATTTATTTATTTTTAATTTTTGAACGGACCGACGAGTATGTACTATGTAGAATCATGTTCCATAAACTATTCAATATTATATACTCAAGACGCACTATACACATATCTCGTTTGTTTTGAAACCTGAGCTGTTATAAGGATGACGAGACTATACGAGAGATTATAATTGAGGAATCAAACATATCTCTATTGTCCACACATACTAATATTTACTATAATACATTAATATTAAATAGGTAGTCAATAACTTATGTCTTATTGATTAAGTGTATAAAAAAAACTTAGATATAATAAATATAATATACTTGAAATATTTATTTTGCAATTTTATACTTAGTTTAAAACTATCAAATACTAAAATAGGTATTAAATATAAAGTTATTTTTGTATTATCATAAAAAACAATTGTAAAAAAAAAAACAACAAATAAGTAAATAAACTGATCAAGACAAATCTTTAAAAAAGAGCTTTCGTAAATAAAAGTTCATGTACAACAACAATTATTTGAAAAATTTTCTAAATGTAATTCAATACTTTTATACTCAAGTTTCACTCATTTAAGCCCTTGGCCAGCATTAAGTAAGAAGATTTAATATAAAAAAAAAAAAAATAAAAATATATTTATCAAGAACTCTAAGTAAACGTGTTATGAGTTTATTACTAAATAGATTGTTTTTTGTAAGTAAAAATGTTCATTTGTTTCAAATTTTGAACCTAGGACTCAACTGGATAAATAATCCATTGTATAATAACACCACTTTTTTCTGTTAGTTTGAAAATAATACGTTAAATTAAAACTTAATTTCGAATTTTTCTTTATTTAATCATTCTGTACTTTTATGTGCAAATACAATGATACGTCTTGACCACTTTTGGGTCAATTTGTTTGTGTGTGTGTATTTAATATGATAAATAATAACATATAACAATATATCATAATTTATAACGTGTTGAAAACAAATGGTAAGTGGTTATGCGTACGAAAGTGCAGTCGGTGGCGAGAGAGTTCTATAACTACAACTGCGGTAGCATCAGCAGTGCGAGCGATTTCGTCGTCGTCGCTAAATCGAGCGTGTGTGTCTACGCGTTTTTTTTTTTTTTGTAGCTGGTAATAGTAGTGTTTTCGAGAGCGGCGCGTGCCATTGTTAACCTTATTATAGAAACAGAAAATA
Organism: Melanaphis sacchari; assembly: GCF_002803265.2. Classification (NCBI taxonomy): domain Eukaryota; kingdom Metazoa; phylum Arthropoda; class Insecta; order Hemiptera; family Aphididae; genus Melanaphis; species Melanaphis sacchari. The sequence goes on along the minus strand of NW_020271560.1, from coordinate 7,875,797 downwards.
CGAACGGAGACGGGTCTACGACTACTACGTGACAAGTGTTTAAGGCTCCCATATATACAGGTCGACGGTAGTTCTATATAATATATATATATATTATACAGGAGGTGTCCGTTTCTCCTCTACATACCTCTATATAAAGCTGGTACACACGAGTACATACCAATAATAAACAATACGACATTCATGATTGACCAAAGTATTTTTATTATGTTTTGTTATTTTTCCGTATACAGTGATAATAGTAATAATAATAATAATAATAATAATAATAATAATAATAATAATAATACCATGTATACTTATATATATATGTATGTATAGGCATAGCCGTTAACTAGCGTCACAGTTGGTTTGATACGATGTGCACTTTAAACTTGTCTCTTTGACCGCCCCACGACAATAACACACGCAAACAAAAGAGATTATATTAGTCGTCCCGAGACAAAAGCGACTACACATTATTATATGTAAGCGCGTCTCCGCTGCAGCTGGTGTGTACGCACTTTTATATAACACTATGTAGGTACGAGGTGATCGTACGTGCGCGGCCTCGGAGATCTCGGTCTACGTGCGTTTAAGTACTTATATTATTAGGTATGTGCTTATATTATATATAGCTGTATATCACTGTAATGGCGGCGACAAATAATATAATATAATAATTATTGTTTGGTTCTTTTTTCGTTTATCTATAATTTTAAAATTGGCACTCGTGACGAACAATATTTATAATAAGCATTGACATACTCGCGCGAGTTGACCAACCATCCGTTCCCTCTTTCATATGAAGCTATAGGGCAGTCGGATTAATCTCAACTTAATTTTCCGCTTATACTACACAAACACACACATACACACACACACGCGCGCGCGCGCGCGTATATATAGATAGATAGATACGCGTGGCACACCGTAATTTAGCAATCATCGTCGACCAACGACGACGTGCAACCCGTCACAAATCGTGTTAAAATCCTCCAACGAACAATGCATACTCACACAACAGTGCGTTTATATATTATAAACATGTTTATAATAATTATATTATACTCACTCTGCACCGGGGCGTTATTGTGCAGCAGACGGTCCTGCGAATTCGTTGTTCCTATATAACGTACTTAGTTCGGAAAATATCGTCATCCGTATTATATATATATATATATATATTATTATTATTATGATAGACAACATTATTTTAGAATGCGAGTCACTGAATTGAATTATTATTTATTAAGAATAGATAATAACTAAAAGGATGTTTATTTTATATCTACATATTTTTTTAAAAGACGGGCAAGTGGGTAACGGTCTCTTACACGGCAGGTGTCGAGTGGGTTACCGTGGTGAATGTGTTAAATTTAAATTCAGTGATAATCATTGTGTAGGGAAAACGATTTTGTGCAGAAATAGTCTATCAACCTAAAATCTATATCACTAAGTATATTTTATGTTAGTTTTTTAATATGACTAGAAAGTGAAATAATTTATTTTACTATTAGTAATGTAGTATAGGTTGAATGAATTTTTACCGAAAACAATGTATTTGAAAATATCCTTGCGTGTATAAAATATAATAAAGTACATAACAGTTTTAGGTCCTCATGAATAATGTTTCAGAAACCACCCTCAAAGTTGAAAATCAAATACATTCATCATTATGCTCAGAATCTAAAAAAAAAAAAAAAAAACGCCAGAAGGAAATTATAATATATACCTACACGTATTGCTTCTGTCTAGTTACTATATAGTAAATTACTTATACTATTGGAAGGGTGACCAAATTTACTGTACTTTCATGTGATCGACTTTTGCATTTACCACAATTCTTGCTAACTCTTATTTTTACTTTTCTAAATTTGTAATAAATTTAAGACAAAATGGATTAAATTGTGTTATAATTTTTTTCATACTCGTAGGTTAAACAAAAAAACAAATACCGGCCAGATTGATGAACCTCCTATAGTTATCATATACCTACATTTGTTTTTTAGAAATAGTTCTAGAAAAGACGAAATTAATTCATGACCGATCTGTTCGTATCATTTGTAAATATAGTTATTATCGTTAAGTGGTACCGCATACAATATTTTTTTGAACTATTCTTTTCATACTTAGCTAAATATGTTTGAATTTAAATATTAACCAAGACGTTTTAATTCTGTACAGTGAAATTTTGCAACACTGTCCTCATAACGTGACTCGACATAATACTACAATGAAACAATATAACAGTTAATGGATATTTTCAGAGCGTATTGTGATTCGTAATCTTTTTAACACGTAAAATGTGTACATTAAAATTAATAATAACAATAAAAGCAATTTCTGACGTTGGTATCTTAATCCGTATTATAATGTAGAGAAATACACGTCGTCGCGATGTAACATTATACGCTGGCGTGTAGTCGTGTAGATAAAATATTATTACCTATATAAATATTAAAACATAGTTCATAAGTAAATCTATATGAAAAGTAAGTTCATGTATGAAAAGGCATAATTACATTTATAGGCGAGCGTGAATGCGCGTGCATACCCATATTATATAATATGTACCTATAATCTTTGATAACCGAGCAGCAGGACACGGCGAAGAGCAGCTGTGTTAACGGGCAGTCGCGGAAACCGTATTGAATTCGCGAGCGCAATTTTCGACGAAATTAAAACCATCGCGATAATATTTTATAAATTATATCGTGTATACTCGTATTACGGTAGACCGTATGACGTTATGTCATTTTGGCGGGCTGGCGATAACAATAATTCATCGACGGTTCGATGCGCGTGCGAGTTTATACACATATTACATGGTATGTATTATATACACACATACGTAATAAAATTATACGATTATATATAATAAAGACGTTGCCCGGAAGGCGTGAAAAAGAAACTCAAATAATAAAATAACATAAATCAAAAAAAAAAAAAAAATCGCGCGTCGCTGCGGCAGCATCCTCGCATATAATATCATTCGTTTCATGGCGTAAAGGTAAGCGCATTCATTATACACAACAACAGTTTATAGTCGAACAAACACAACACACGTCGGTCAGATTTTGATGGGCACCCGTGGACGGCGCAGCGGTGGCGGCGGCCTAATAAAACGAAACCGCAAACATAACCAGAGGGTGGCATAGCGGGCCAATATAAAGTGTACGCGGAGTGTGTGTGCATTGTACGTGTATATATACTCACGTCGAGTACGTGTAGTAAATACATATAAATATATACATACGTACATACGAAAATCGGGGTCGGGACCGCCGCCGCCGCCGCCCGTTGTCGGAAAGTGTGAATTAGGGTAGTGTAATAACACTTCATTAAACTCCATCAAAAGGGGAACACAATTCGAAATTGTGCTCCCCCGCAACCGCGCCGTATCGAAAAAGAGCACATCAATTAGTCAGGCCATGTGCAATGGGTCGTCGACGTAGCGCACACTGAAACGCGCGCGCATACACACACACACACATACACACATTTAATACGATGTGTACGTATATAAATCCAGTTTGTACACATACATGTAGTCGTCGTGCGTATTCGACAGAACGACCATAATTCCTGTATAATTTGTACAAAAAACTTTTAAATTCGATTTGAAAACGGCGTGGAAAATCAATATACTGAAATATAAATCATCCCCGGTCTGCTCGACCCGCCGCGTAGTCGCGACGAACAAATTCTCGCGTATTATACGACCTCTTTAGTACCTCTCTCTATATATATATAATGAATACAGTATAATTCTCAAATGTCTGATTTGTTTTTGGGTTATTTCGTATACATAGGATGTATCCGAATTGGTTTTTGGTTAGAAATATTCTATGAATATTTCGTTTTCGTATTTTTTTTTTTTTTTCATGCAATTTTTTATGGTTTTATATAACTGTACTCTAACATAAACCTATACATTTTGTTTTTCGTTGGAATCATTTTTAGATAAGTTAATTTAGTATAGTATATACAATATATTTTATTTACTCAAAAGTTAGGCTTGAAAATTACGTTAGGTACGTAATAATTTCAGCGGAAATCAATTATTAGAACATTAGTTGTATAAGATATCGGAATCCAATCTATTCAAATGTCGATTTATAAACATGAAAAACAATTAAATACATAACTATGTGTATAAAATGTACACACTATATTTAGACTAAAACTTTTGTTTTCATCCTATGCATTGACATATGTATGCGAAGGTACCAAAAAATATGGTTATAATATAGATCAGTGCTGTAAAGTTTATGGTCATTAATGTACCTAACATAATTATAAGAATACGATTATTTTGAAAATGATACGTCGATATACGTAGCATGGAAGAGTATGCTTTATATTAACATTTATTAAAATTAAAAAAAAAAAATCCATGAAGTCATTCTGCTGTATGTAGGTTTCAAGTGCATACCTCGTTATTGACTATATTGTAATGGATGTGTTACATTTAAATTCAATCATAAATTATTTTATACGATGGTGTACAACCGTTATAAGACGGTGTGTCAGCCTATCTGCCTTATATTATAAAATAATGATAATATTTTCCAGAAACAAGATTTAATTACAGGTTTTATTTATACATATATAACATAGTGTATATAAGTAACATATTAATTAAAATAATTGTTGGTTATTTTTGAGAATAATTTAGGAATAACTGACAATTTATACATAACATGATAATATTGTTATTAATAAAATATGTCTTGCTTTTTTTAGTTATAATAATGATTTCCATCGTTCTGAAAAAACACCGGATGATAATAATTTTTTAAATAAAAAATTAGTATGACTGGGTTAACAATGAGCACAAAATATTTTAAGAATATTGAAAAAATTTCATCAGGGCCACTGTTTTATAACTAATATTTTAAAGTTCATTAAAAATATCTATTTTTTTTTTTAATCTTATTTTATTTATAAACGAAGTTGACCATGTTTTTTTTTTTTTTTTTAATGACTTATTAAGAAAAAATAATTTAATGATTTGAGATATAGTATTGGAAAAGTATATTTTAAAAAAGTAAACAATAATTTTACCATTGTTAATTTTTATAGCTGGATATTATTTTTATTATTTTCATTTACAAACTTTCAAAACAATTTAGGATTTGTTTTAACTATATATTTAAGTTTTTTTAAATTTAATTTACTGCGTAATCTCGATTTATTAAATAATATTGTGACTATAGATTTTCGATATTTTTTATTCGAGAAATCAATAATTTGTAAGTGCCTTTGTATGCCTATATATAGTTCAAAAATAGTCGAAATATTTTAAAAATATAAAAATATAATATAAAAATTTTATGAAAATTTCAAGTATCTAAGGTACCTATTTAGATTTTGTGTTATATTAATAAAACAAAATTAAATTTTTCAAAAATTAGATTCGCTTAAAAATGTTTGTTTTTCTTCAAATTTTAGTTTGTTTTTCCTAATTATAAAAATAAGTACCTAATATAATTAAGGAATTTTTAAGTTTTACTTCTCTCGAGTATAAGCTAGATCCGATTTGATATCCAAAACTACCTCCATTTTTAAAAATCGAAGCATGTTATCGGAGACTTATCGTGTACTCCTACAAACAAAATAAATACATCATGACAAAGTTAATATCATTCACCGAAGCTAAAATGTTAACATAAATGTTTTATGGCAATTTAAATTCTCTACAGTAATATATATTTATAGTTACAGTTATTTATTTTTGAATAACAAGTAAAAAAAATAAAATTAATTTTGTTAAAAACTAGACTCACGTAATTATTAAATATACGTTTTTTATTTATCTTTTTTAAGAGTACTAAAATTGTATAATTTTAAACCTCAAAAACTCGTTTTATTTTATTAAATTTAAACATCTTCAATGTGGAGGAATTTAAGGTTTTTTTTTTATTATCAAAGCATTTGATTTTATTCAATATGTGATAATATACACTCAAAAACAACCATATTTTATTGTTAAACTGATATATTTTACATATGTTATTCCCCTCAAAATCTAATAAGAATCACATACTTCCTATGTTACATGTTGGTAAGAATTATATAACAACATTATGGATATTTTCCATTTCGGGTGACTAAAGCCTCAGAATATGACCGCTGTATATGTAAAACTTTGTGTAAAATGTAGAGTATAGCTGAAAAATTTCTGTATGACTTGGCAACTCTAAGTGCTATACTAGTAGTTTGTGTAAGAATAAATAAAAAATAAAAATTATAATTATAACTATATTGCACAATATGTTTAGTCAAATTAAATATTATGAGTTCATTGATCGATTTAATATTGGTTCATAAAATAATATTTTTTTTAATTTCTTTTACATATTGATGTTAAATACTATACGCTTTTTAATTACATTTATTAATATTTTATTTACTTTTCTCTGCTTGATTCAGTGATTGCATATTTGCGTGCATTTCCCAATTCCAACTTTGCCGTAATATATTATTACCTATGTATAATACGTATTTTTTTAATACAAGTATTGAAGTACATAAGATATAAACTATAAAGGCCGTGTTGGAATTTGAAAAAATTAACGCATTCTCTATTTGTATTATATTATATTATTGTATTATATCATATAATTCATTTAATGTTACATTGACTACTACTGTGCTAGTAATGTGTTTTCTTTAATTTTCACGTCTATTCACCGCACGGTCCTGTATATGCGCCGCGGTGGATACGTGCCAAATGTTTGGCAATTCAAACTAATAATATAATATACGACAAAAAAAAGTAATAATAATACATTTATATTATTATTTATTATACATACACATAACATAATATATCAAAATATCACATTATCAATTTTTATTTTCTAAACATCAAAAAAGTGTTGTAAAAGTGACTATACCATTATTAAAAAATGAATGCAATTTATATGATTCTTAATAAGAGATAAATTCCGTCGTGTAATCGTCACTATAATGTGATTATATATATTTAAAAATGTTGAAAAAAAATGCGTGTTTATTTAACGTAATTGGATTCTTAAGTCTTTACGTAATATGTTTAAAATATTTTGTTTTACGAGCATATATAATAAGTAAACTATGTAAATAGAGAAAAATGTTAAATGTATCAAAAATTGAGTAAATCATTTCAGGTCTCAAAATAAAAATTAAGGCAGTGTCGTGTGTATTTAAATGTATTAGTATATTATTATTAAAATACTTATCCTTTTTCGATTTGAATGTGTACACCAAAGCTTTGAGCTTATAATAATAATAATAATAATATTATTTATATTTGCCCGATTATGTTCGCAAATAGTTCAAACAGACGGAGGTTTGGTAACCAGTATGGTCGTGGCGATTAAATTTTGATAGTTGTTTAGAGGTAGATACTCGTAGTTTGTAAACACGCAAAATACCAAAAACGACTCGATACGAATACTGTCTATAACACAATATAGTCCTAGAATACAATCCATGATCATTGTCAGTACCCTTCATTAGTCGTGGTTTATTCGTTTTTTCAGTAGGTACTCACTATCTACTTGAAATAAATATTTTGTGCATTTTTTTCTCCCTTGTGCCTGCACCTCATTCGGATGAGTGATAAAAAGTACAAGATAAAATCAAGTCATAACGCATTATATAATATGACCATCATCTCAGCAATTTAATAAGCCAGCGTGTTTATATGGATACTTAGTATTTTTTTGTGGACGAATCGCGTGAGTTAGGTCACTGAAAAAAAAAATAGTATATTAAGTTGAACCAGTCGTATATTTGGAAGAAAACTTAATTATAACTATTAAAATAAATTGGTTAAATACATTGATGGGTATAATTTAAAAAAAAATAATATATTATAAGAACCTAAACTTATTATGTATATTATTTGTATTATCCATGTTTAATACAAGTAGATATATCGTAAACTACTCGAATTAATGTATTATTTATCAGTTAATTAGGATATTATATTATATAATGTAATGCAGTGGTGGTTTCCCATTATATTTGTACTTTGTTTACGGATTCCACGGACGAGTAAAAAATCAAGTAGTTTGAATAGTTTGATCATATACTTTACGAAAATATTATTTTTTTTCTTGCGTGACGTGTATTAATATATGTAGACAAAAATAAACGGCTGTGACGAAGAAATGTTTTTTTAGTTTACTATTTACCATTTAAAATAAAACAAAATTCGTGTGTATAATAAGTGTGTAATATATATCGTATTAAAGTTGACTAGTTATTAATTTAATACTTGTATTAATATATTTAAACTACGATTCTTATTTTTGTCGTACATATGACAAGAAAGATATTGAATCAATAGACCTATTACCTATTATTTTTTATAAGTAATTTAAGTTAAGAAATAAATTAGCTAAAAAAATCAAAGATTTTATTTTAGAGATGAAACTGTTTAGCTATAATTATTATAACATTGATAGGATATAAATGACCATAAAAGAACCAATAGAAGTATTAACTCTACTTATAATGGTTGATTATTATAAAGAATATTGATGTCACAGTGCAAATTAATTGTAGAATATAAATTAGGTACTTATATTAATGTTAGTGTGATGCAGTGAAGCCGGTGTAAGTAGGTAGGTACTGTTTGTGACTTACAGACGCCGAGTACGGAGCAGTAAACGATTTGAACAACGTGAACACGCGATTAATTTATACGAAGTTTGCATAGTCTGTGCTTAATCGGCGATTTGAGTAAATTAGATGAAAGGGTATAAGTTATAACATGTTCTCGAATAGGTTCTAAATGGATAGAATAGTATATAATAGTGCATTAGTATTTAATGCGTGTAATGCTTATAATTTAATATAATAGTTGAATTATATAAGAGATTTAGAATACGCAGTTCTATGTATAGCTGTGTGCTGAAATTGGATATAAAATAGCTAACATATTATAGCCAGTACAATACCAATTATATTGAATTTTGAGATATTATTACTTTAGACATATTAAAATTAGTGTGATGCATTTTGATTATGCAAATTTACTTCTAAATGACTACAATTATAGAAATAGTGAAAACTCTTTAATATATTAATTTAGTTCAGGTCAACTTGAAATTTCTCAGTCCGTATAATATAAATTATCTTTATATTAACATAAAAATACTAAAAATTCATAACACAATTTTTTTTATATGCATTTTAAGTTGAAATATTGACGAATTTCATCAAAATCGCAAAAAAATGCAAACTATTTTGTATCTAGTTAAAAATTCGTAAAAATTTTCTTTTTGGATTTGAAACCATAAAATCTAAAAATAATGTATAAAGATGGTCATTTTTTATAGACATTTAAATTTTGATTAAGGCGAGATTATTTAATTAAACGATAAATACTATATTAATTATTTTGTTATAATATAAAAATATTCGTAGGAAATTGAATTTGTATGTATTTTATATTATTATGAATTTTACTATACGTAGTAACATTTTTAATTTATTTTAAAATATTATCTTTTTACAGACAATATGAAATAAATTTTTACTAGTTTATGGTATTTACAGTAAGATATTAATCCATTTTGTGTAACCTAAGTTGATATAATATGGTATCAATGTATATTATTATAATCATTTAATAGGTACTTAAAATACAATAAATTCAATATTTCCGAAAAAAAATTATAAGTCTATTAAAACACTTAATAACACATATAAAGTAAAATAAATGACTTTCATAGGTATATCAAAAAACATATCATTGGTGATGATGATACAGGCTGATAGATCGTTTCCGCTCAGAATAATTTTACAAAACGTTGATAAAACATTGTATTCAAATTTAACACACTTATAATATAATGATCCACTCGACATCAGAGTAGTATCCATACTTAAAACTACCTTTTTTTTCAACATAAACATTTATTAAAGTAATAAGCGTTGTTAGCATCACCATATTCGAGTATTCAAATATTTTTTTAATGTCGTTCACATGGTATGTATAATAATAATAATAATAATAATAATAATAGTTATAGTAATAATATAATATGCGCGCATAAAATACAAGTTGTGCAAGTCTAATATGTATTATACTATACAAAAGGTGAAGTCAGCCATTTCGATGCGGTTGCAGGACGGTGGATTTTATTAAAACAATCGTGTACGATTTGTAAATGGATTGGGGGCAAAATATCTTTTGCCGGCGTTCTTTATATTGTGTGTTGCGGTTGTCTCCGCCATCGCCATACAGGATGTGAGCTTGAATTTCCTTCCGGATCGACGTACGCCGCCACTGCACATATAAATATATACTCCTCGATGTGGGTCTTTCTCCTTGCCCAGTCCTTTGCACCCCGGTTTCCATGTATGTATCAAAGAGATAAACAGCGTACTTGTCTTTATCTCTCTCTCTCTCTTTCTCATACACACACACACACACACACACACACATATACAGTATACACTCACTCTGTGTAATCAACGACAAAGATTTATATATATTGTACGTGTGTGTGCACAGTTATAAGGACGCGACGACGCTTATGAAACAGGGTTGGCGTCGGGGACAAGGAAAGGGACGTTTTTAACGTAGTCGTTATTATACTATTATTACACCAGTGTTATTATTACTATATATTATTGCTATTGCAAGGCGTGGTGACAACGTACAATGAGCAATTAGCCATAGATATAACGCATTGCGGTATATGTATGTGTATATGTGTGTATGTGTGTGTACGGTAGACGAGCCTAACACAAAACACGCACTTTACAAAAAAGGGCTCTTATTCTTGACCGGAGAGCTTACGGCTTTGTTCATTTACCCTCCTCCTTCACTTCTTTGTCTTTCCATGCCGGTCTCGACGAAATTTATTGTCGCTTTTGAGACCCCATTAAGGCTGTTTTATTCAAATTTCACTAGCACAGTCTTTATATTATTACGGTGTACAGTAATATGCGCGCATTAACACATACGTATTCGGAAGTTATACATAATTATTTATAAGTATAACGCAATTACGCAAACATTTGTTATTAACACAGTTTAAAGAAACCATTATGGTATGTGCATTATGTATACATTTGTATGTGTGTTTGTATCTGTACAAGTATCAACGACATTTGCATAAAGACTAAGTGATAAACGATGATAGTTTTCTTTTTTTGTTAATTATTATATTATAGTGTAATATATATATATATATATATATATCTTATGTATTATTATGTATGCGCTCATAATGCAGTAATTTAGTCCACCTCTGTAGTAGTTCTATAGTCGCCGAGAAACATATATTATAATAATTATTATTATTGTTAAATAAATAAAATAATATATTTACAATGTGTGTTGAAGCAAAATAATCATATAATATACTAAATAATATCACAATAAAAATGAATTATGGTATATTACTAAGGAGATCATGCAATCATTCAACCTAATAACGTATTATTAATTATTATTATTATTATTATTTTTTGACTACACATAAAGTATTAAATTAGTTTCTACAATATTTTATTTTTAGTCCTTGAGTAGAATTTATAAGTTTTGTTTAGTGGCTAATTTTATTGGTTGAATAATATCGAGATAGGTATTTGACTTTAGAAGAGGTGTCGTACATGTTGATAAACTTAAAAATGAGTTTATTAGAATAATAGAAGTTAACTTAAATTCGTATATGTATAAGTATATTTTTAGTATAAAAGACACAAATAACCTAATATAACTAATTGTTATTTTTCATATTTAAATTATAATAACAATTTCTAAAGTATAAGTAGGTTAACTAAAAGTACTTAGTTGATTATAAATTTTAAATGTATAATAGTATGTCAACATAGGTGTTGATTAAGGAGTCGACCCGAAGACATTTAACACTTTTGCCGACTTTATGAGTTAAAACTTAAAATATAGTTGTGTTTAATGCATTTAATTTGTGTTTTATTATTTCGTACATAATTGTTGATCTGGAGGTAAATTTTATCAAAATAAGGTACATATACGACAGAAATTAGGATTGAATAATTTCTTGAAAATATGATAGGTAGGATCTTTAACATAAACTATACATACAAAAATGAAAGATGTGTCTAAATTTATTTTGATTTGCTATACACTACTTTAATGCCTCATTGTCAATTAAAAATGTAAATTGATTTTTAGTAAGTTAGATATGTTTCTTCTGAATCATTTGTAGTATTAAATATTACAGTGTTGTCTGCAAAAGTGACTATAATAGTGTAGGTTGTGTTTAATTTTATTACTTATTAATGATACATATATTATTTATATATCTATACTTATAATAAGTCTGGTTGACTGGTTATAATATATTGTATCCTTTCCTTGTACAACAGCATTGCTACAAACGTATGATAAATAGAAGTTTCTATTGAACAATATACGAGAGTTTTTTCAAAATAATATTTAAAAATTAAATAATATGGCGCAAGAAGTAATATTTAGAGCAAACCACATTCGATTGAAGTCCTGTATTATATCCAAATAGACACCGGAACATAATTATTTCATTTCGGAGGCAAGTTATTCGGTTATTTTATGTGTTGATAGAATTGATGCATGTTACTATTTATTTACATATATGTATATATTGGGTTGAACTAAAAAAATAGTAAGAAAATTGCATTGAAATAATATAATAATACTAACAAAACCTATAGTGGTAATAATAATAAATAATATTAAATAAAATGAAGAATTATGGGTCTTAGTTGGACAGCTTCACTATTATCCTGTCCTAAGAATTTTTTTTTTTTGGATAATATGTAAAACAAATGATATAGAAAAAATGAATGAAAATAATGAATGTTTTGAGGAAGGATAATGAAATTGATATTACCCCATAATAATGGAGCATCTTTATCGGAAATAATAATTTTAGACAAAACACAAAATAATAGGGAGTGAATGATGAATTCATTGAATAAGTTTTTAGGTACTTATTAAGTTTTTTAGTTGTTTTTTAAAATTAACTGTATTTTAAGCATAGAAATTGTTATTTATTTTCTGAAAAGTATTTAGATTTGTGTTTAAAAATTTTTATGGTGTTCGTTAATCGTAAGACAGTTAGGTATAATTTTATTTATCACAAATATAACGGTACTTCTGCAATTTAAATTTTAAAAAAGTTGAAGTTAAATAATTTTTAGACCTTAATGACAAAATCTATCTTGATAACAGTCATTTTCTTTTAATATAGCCATTAGGTAGTAGTTACTTTATAAAACATTACATTTACAAACGATATGTATATTATTATACAAATATATATAAATACATAGCTTAATAGTACCACGTGACTAGAATTTACTATAGAAACATTTTATGAATTCAATCGTATAATTGAAAATCTTCAATATCGACGTGTTACCACATAACATAATAATATATATTTTGTACGATTTCAATTTCAATTTCAAGTTATAATTTTATATTCATATTATTATTGTATTATACATTTGTACGTAAAACTTACTATTTGTTCTCCGTATGCTGTCTTTGTAATCACTAATTACGTATCTTGACCATCCACACTATACTCATCACAATAAGAAGACGATTTAATATTTTAATAATGGACTGGTAGTGCGTTTAGTGTAATATTATAGCTATAGCTAATAGATACTTATAAATTATAATAAACAAAAAAAAAAAAAACTTAAACTAAAAGTGATTGACAATTGACAGAGTAAATAAAGGTAGTAAATAGCAATTTAGCATTATAAAAACACCTTATATACATTTTAAACAACTTATTTATAGGCTATCAAAAAAATGTAAAATATAGTGTTAATTATGGTAATTCTAAAACAAAAACAATTTTAGTACCTCACCGCGGTACCTTTCTATATTGTGTGTATTTTATTTTCATTAATATTCTTAAGATTTAAGAAAACATAACAAAATTTAAATATTGATAAAAAATAAAAAATATCTCTATTCTATCTATGAGTATTTATTTTAGATTCGTTTGTTTGTCTTATAATGAATTAAATAACTATATTGCATAAAGAATAAAATAATAATAAAAACCATTAAGTATAATATTTATTTTTCCGCTAGTGTTGACGCGTTGTTTATTATCAATTTACAATCTACCCACAATTAAATTATTATAATAGCGACGTTAATGTATTTAATTGAGTAATAAAAAAAATATATGCATGAACTTTTACATATAATGCGAATAATGTACTGCCGCTATTTTTAACTAAACCCAACCAAAATAAATGTTATTAATATAATTTATATTCAAGTATTTAAATATAATATATATATGTGTGTGTGTGTATGCTGCACACAGTATGTTGAATAATATGCTAAATAAATACGTCTAATTTTAACTGAAAAGAGATTAGTTTTTATGATTTAGTATCATTATTTCATACTTATAATTAGGTGATTATAAGTGTGTGCTATTAAAATAATCATAAAGTATAACAAATCGTTTTTTATAAATTAGTTGAATTATTTTATAATATATTTGATGTCTTGAAGCAATAATGGAGCACTATTAGGATAAACATTAATGGCACATGAACTACGAATTACGAGCGTTAAATTATTTCCATCCAACCATTAGGTAAGTGTATAAAATAATAATAATATAGTAATCAAGTCAGAAAAAATTCGTGTTAACTTAATCGTATCTAAAATATGTGTCTCGAGTCTCGACTCGAGACTTATGAATATATATGATGCGTAATTCGGTTTTAATATTACGATAGTTGCGTCCAAGATTAAATTTTGAAAAAATATCACGATGGGTGACTAATATGTGATACTACGTGAATCTATTATGTAATTTATTGTTTTAGCTAGGTAACTATAAATTGGCAGTAAATGTTATATAATAATTGTTAATTGAAAAACAAAAATATAATATAGATCAGTAAACTGTTTTAAATTATCACACATGAGGTACTATTTAAAAATTTAAAAAAAAAAACTGTATAAATAGTAATGAGATTTAAGCATATATATTATTATATTATGGCAAATGAGATATAATATGGAATATTTTTGATTTTAAAAATAAAATTTAATAGATACTAAAATCTAAATTAAATGGAATAGTTTTAGTTTCAACTCTGTTGAATAAAAATTAAAAAATGAATTATCATTGTAAATAATACATCATAATTTTTGTAGATGTAAAAAACAATCAAATTAGTAATTATACAAAGTTAAGAATGCAGTATTAATTGATGTTTTATGTGTGACTACAAGATTTCATGCAATCTTACATTCAAATATTACAATAATTATTTAGTATCCTCGTCCGTGAATGCCAATGTATCAAACGACGTTTAGGGATCTAACAATAATGATCGTTATAAAATACAATGCCTGTAGCAGTTTAACAATAATCACGTAAAAAAATGTGATTGTCTTCATACGATGCTTGTTTACGTAAAATATATTTCACAATGATGAAACCATTGATAATACTGTAATACAATTATTAAATAATATTATACTATACAAATATTTAGTATCTCGCTGTATCTGACATCTGTATATACACTAGTTCAGTCATATATTATGGCCTATGTCTATATAAATGAACAATTTAATATTACTATATTTACTATACTTATGTACCAGTTATAATATAATAATAATAAGAAGTATTCAATTTGAAGATTTACATTCATATCATGTTATATCTACAATAGTACAAGATATAGGTACCAATATAAGCTATAAAAACTTTGGTTCTTCTCAATTATAATTTTAGGTTAACGTTACCATCACTGTTATATTATATATTGTCTAAAGCGATGTTGATCTATATAGCTAATATAAGTTTCTTCAATGTTCTTATTTTTTTTTAATAGTTGAATTTATCGGTATGCAATGAAAAATAGTCTACGATGCGAATTGAGTTGGTTCACTAAAGCGCAGCGACAGGACACATATATACAAAATTGTAGGATACATTTCTATATATACCCACTGACATCCTCTTATTATTATTTATTTCCCGCGGGAAAAGAGTTGTGTCGGGTATCGGAGTGTGTCTAAACTGAATAAGATGCGACGGATGATTTATATATATATATATATTAATTATATTATATATTGTATATGATACGATCGTGTAGCGCAGCATCTGCAGTCGTCTATCGGTTGTTACGCGATCCGTCCTAGTCGTTGGAGAAACAAAAACGAAAATAAATATTATAATAAACGCATCCGGCGTTACAGAAAAATATAGGAAAATCGTTGTATTTTTCATTGCACGTGTAGTCGCTACCTCAGTTCGCGTATTTACAGCATACGTATAATATACGTTTACACAGATACTTACACATTTATTATAATTATAATATAGTATACCTATACTATATTGTTATCTTGTTAAATAATAATTATTAATATCATATCGTTTTATATAGGTATGGGTGTGTGTGTGTGCGCGCGTTGATGTACGCGATGGGAACGGCTGACGACGACGTCGACGAGACTGATTTATTTCTCGACACCTCATGTGGCGCTTTACTCATTAGGATGGCGCCAGTTATAGAGCTACGTTACCCGACACCTATACGCAGGCGTATATATATATTATATTATTATATCGTATTTACCACTGCCGTACACATACACACACACACACATACACAAACACACTCGAACGCCGACAAACCGTATATAATATTATTGCAGTAAATATACCTACCGGCTGCTGCGTTGCCTGTGTCGGCTCGAGACGATTATTATTTAGAGTACACATATGTATACGAGTACGCCTATATTGTGTATATGTGTGTATGTGTGTAGTAAATTGACCGATAATTTTTTTTTTTTTTTTATACCGACGGCGGCAACGACGCGTATACTTGCTTTATAATATTATGTATAGAGTCTTGTCAACGCAACAGCGGCAGAAGCTTCACGCGCACATTGGACCGTGACAAAAACACACACAAACACACACTCTCTCTCAC
The DNA here is from genome assembly GCF_002803265.2 of Melanaphis sacchari. Classification (NCBI taxonomy): domain Eukaryota; kingdom Metazoa; phylum Arthropoda; class Insecta; order Hemiptera; family Aphididae; genus Melanaphis; species Melanaphis sacchari. Next base: position 7,858,838 of record NW_020271560.1, on the reverse strand, counting down.
ACACACACACACATACACACACACACTCACACAGGAAATCGATGTAATATATTATAATAAACTAAATTCATTCTTTTTTTTTTAAGTATATAATTTTGTATTCAAGTAAATTCTTCGGTAGCTGCATCTCTGTTGCAGTTCGATATACACGACTACTACTTTTAGCCGCTGATGAGGGAACATTATTTGATTTTGCGGTCGGCGGCGACGGCGCCTTGTGAACGCAAGCTGATTATAGAAACTCGAAATTATAAGTGTGGGTAAAATTTTTGTGTCGGCGGTACAACGAAAAACGAAAAATAATCAATTCCCATTATGCGGCTCAACCGCTGCTGCTAAAGGTACCTTATGTATAACCTACTGTACACACACGTACAATACACGCGGTCAGCTTAAATAGACGAGACGTGATGTTGATTTTTATATACGGTTTTTTCTAACCGTCTTACGCCGCCACCGCCACCGGTAGCTGGTTATTATATTATATTATAATAATAATATATAATTGTGTTCAGGCTGTGTGTGCGCGCACTTTAAGGGCGTATACGCGCGTTATTGGATACCCAAGGGGGATGCGCCGTAGAGAGGAGCTCTGGTCACCGCCGAAAGGGTTTTTCTTCTCCCGGGCAATCCAATAGCGGTGACCGCACACACGTATGTGGTCTAATAGGTCATATATATATACCACAGCTATTGTCGTCGCCACCACTATACCGGAGGATTTGGGGTTTCTGGTCGGGTCATGACTACGAAGACGACAATGACAATGATGGGGGGCGGTATATAAAATATGCGTATTTTACGAAAGTTTTCTTTGAACATTATATTATATTATGTACCTACGTGTGTAATATTATAACTCGTTGTTATTTGTTCACAAAATGAATTTTGATAGGATTCACATGTCGATGATTATGTGGTTTTCTTGTTGTTTTCTCGCTCGGTGGCGTTTCTACACAATGATGATTTATACCTATATTTATGTATAATATTATATTATAAACGTGTATATATATATATTATAATAATGAAATAGAAACCAAAAAAATCCATTTCCTCGTGGTGTGTCGTGTGTACAACTACTACAATAACTAATATTATAAAGCAAGATAGCTGTAATGTACATTACTCGCGTAGTCGCGTGTAGAAATCGTGAAGAAAACGACAGACGTTCAGGGTTATGAATGTTTATCGCATACCTATATAATTGAAAATGTTATAATTATTGTTTGTTGCTCGATAATTATTATTAAACAATATACAATATGTAATATACATTATACATATAATAATAATGTAATTATTGTTTTTTGTCTTATGAACAGTACATCTAGTCATAGACGTGTATGCCCTTATACATAGGTATGCAGGTATGGTCGGTATGGACAAGCACACACAATCAAAAATCACAATAGTTAACAATAGTATAGAACTATAAACTATATAATACCTACTGCAGGTTGGCTTTATTATAATTAACCATGCAGAGGCAATTTTTTCAAGTTTTTGGTGTGGTAATCTAGTAATGCGTTAATTGGACAAACGGATCAAAGAAAAAATAACAGTTACGAGCTATAAGGGCTAATATGAATATTAAAATAAAATATACGTAAGTGCATTATACTTTAATAATAATTACTATTAATGACTACGTGTGGTGACGTGACGCGCGAGGTGGTAAAATCTGAAGCGTTTGACGCTCTTCGTAAATAATTCAAATACCCTGAACAATATATATACCCAGACTATAACACAACACAGCATTTTGCCACGTTAGGTATATTAATTATTCCATTATAAATGTCTGTTCCCCGTTGAAAAACCGTTCGAGAAAAAAACCCTCGGGGGATAAAATTACGACCCTCGATGATCAGCCCTTTACAACGGTTTTGTTGACTTCTGTTGGAATAGTGTATAATAGTATTGAATTTAATACGCGGGTGAACAATATGGACGTTTTACATCATAATAATATTTTAAACAATTTAATAACGCTGTACAATGATGTAATTCGACGAAATATCTATTATGAGTACACTACTGTACATATGTACACTATATACATTATTACATATTCATCCAAAGTAATAACCACTCTGCCAAATCATTAATATATTTATATTAATATTAATTTTATTAACTTACTATTAAACTTATCAGTGTTTTTTATGTTAGTAAGTAGCCGCGTCATTTAGGTGTGTGTGTGTGTGTGTGCATGTGTGAGTGTGGTTATTATTTTACATCGAAACCAATAGCCGTATATTAATAATAATAAAAGTTTTCGTGCGACGTTCGAGACATTATGTTACATAAAAAAAAAAATTAAACGGACAAATTGCGCGGTATGTGCAGTGTATGAAATGTTTGTGTTATACTTAGCACTTACGTATGTATAATATAATATCGTGCCGTTTGGCGCCAGTCACAGTGTATATAGTCGCTCTCGTTTCGCCATTTATTTCGTATGTGTATTTCTTTATTTCCAATTATCGCGGAAAATATATAGAGTTGTGTTGTATTATATTATTATTATTATTTACCGCACCAACGTAGCAGTGACACCCGCCGAGGTGCTGTGTATAATAATAATACGATAACGGGTATAATTTGTTTAATATAATAATATACAGTGTTATCAGACAAAATATATATTATTGTTATTAGATATAGCTGCATATACCTACTATTGTGCGATAAGCAAAGAAAAAAAAATTAATAACATCAAACAGTAAGCATATTACTATACATATATATGTATATACATATGCATTTCACTTTACGCGTATTGTATTCCTTCCATATAAATGTGCCTATATCATTATAATATATGCGTATGGCAGTGACACACATTTATATCGCGTGAACGCGAGAGTTATTATATTATACATATATAGACTATATATACACACTGCAAATACGTTCACAGCTGCTGTTGTGCTGCTCCTTCTAATTGGGTGTACATATTTTAGGCGATTATCACTCGTCTCCGGTTTACACACACACACACACATAAGTATTATTAATAATATATACGTATGCGCTTAAACGCACACACGACGACGAAATCCAATTGCGGGACCAACGCTGCAGCAGCCTCCGGAGGCAGGTCCTCGGGCTGCGCGCGATGCCAATTAACGCGCGAAACCCCGTCGTGACTGTCGCGAAGCGCACATTCAAAATCGACAAATTTTTCGACTCGACTGCGCGGACTTTGCGCGCAAATAACCGGTAACGCGATTAAACACGCACACACACGGCACACGTTTTAAAAGGAAAAAATAACATTTTCCTTTATATACATACTAATATAATATATCCTCCCATATAATGATATAATAATAATAATATGTTAATAGCATTACGCGCCGTAGTATAATATATTTACGCGACGACGATTCAGATATTATAATAATATTATAATTGTATAAAAGGTGTGTGCGTGCGTGAGTTTGGGCGCGCTAGCGCGTGTGTGCTCGCCGGTCGGAAAGGAAACAGCGGCGAAAAACCAATGAGAGAGATACATATAGAAAACGAGTGAGCACATATTATTATATAATGTGTATGGAGTCCGCGCCCGCGGCAAATCGCATTAAACGGTCCCTTTTATCGTTATTATATATATTATATTGTGCGCGTTTCAGAAAAGGTGTGAAGCACGTCGGGAACATAATATATATAATAGTAATATAATATATAACGATGAGTGTTCGATACACCGTGAAATGATTTCTGCAGCACTGCAGCCAAGGTTATAGAGGGATTTGGATTCGGACACAACGGACAATACCTACCTACACACTATTGTGTATGTGTTTGAGTGTGTGTATGTGTATTATAATAATGCGAGCGTGTACCTAAATAGTATACACGCTGCCGTTCGGGTCGTATATGGTAAATGGCAGTGCTGAGTCAGCGCGATTTCCATCGAGTTCTGATTAGCGGCGTGGTCAACGGGTATACGTTATTCCAGCATAACCTAACCATAATTGTACTATACGTCGTAGGTATTAAGGTATAAACCACCTACCTGTGTATGGATATTGTATAATGGGGTTTGCGCTGCAGGCTTTGCGCCGCGTATATTATAATATTATATACGCAGGGCTTAAAATACTCGGTATTACGGTTCTGCGTTTGCAGCGAAAAATGGAAACAAAATCCCCTATACATATTATATATATATATATATATATTTATACTGTGTCACCTAAGTATAATAGATTAATATAGGTACGTATATTATACGCACGCACACACGATATGAGAATATATATATATGCTTTAAACGCGAATTCCGTGTAGTCTCTGACAAAAACGTCACGGAAAGGATTATATCATTGTCACATATATCGTATGTAATATATTAAAGTTGCCGGTAGCCCGTGTTTGTGTAATGACGACGAAGAGTCAGCATATTTATTTGATATGTATAATATGTATAGGTTTTTAGACGTTCCCGTAATCGCCACACGTACCTATAATATATATTAATATACATTATTACGTCGTCTAAAATAGTTCGTCCGATGCAAGATAATGTAAAGATTTATGCCAGTAATTTATATACAGATTATAATAACGTGTACGTCAAATGCGCGTTTGTGACATGTACCTATTTTTATTTCTGGCAAAGTCATTTACGTGTTACAAATTTCAAAACCATATCAAACATGCGAAATGCGTATAATATGTATTATATTATATTATACTCTTGTTCATACATTATATCTGTTATATACAGAAATATGATTTTTAAATAAATATCATTCAAAATGATTATAAGTTATGATTAATGGGTAGGACAACTAGAACAATAGTTAATGACCACATACTAGTCACCATTACCGCCTTCGTCTATATAAAATAGTCGATTTTGAGAAAATCACGAGCGTGAAATTTAATCTAGCGTTTTGATGGGATATTTAAATTCAGATACTACATATTTATTCCTGCTACAGAGTAATATAAGACGTCATAATACTTTTCATTAACACCAAATTAAAATAAAATTTAATATAAGCTTAAGTTAAAAATGTTTTAGCGAATTTGGTGCTCTGCGTCTCGTAAGGCTAAATGAGCTCGATATTTAGATATCCCATGGCGCATGAGGTTTTGTGTTGAATATAATATAGTCGTTAGTTGTCGTGAAAGTAAAAATATTAACCTATTACCTACTTGTTCAAACTGAGTTTCTAACACCTTAGTTATTAAGCAGGTTCTATAAAATTCATGAAATTAAGTACAACATAGTATTTATAGTGACTTTATAGTACATAACTATAATATTGATTTATGTCTTCTAAAGGAAAGTTATAAATATAAATTTATTACATTAATAAATTGTGGAATAAAAAAGTACTTAGATAAGACAAAGTTCACGCGGCACTACCCTTGAAATAAATCTTTGCATACTCGTATATTACATATAATAATACTCGAATTACATCAATTTAATAACAAAGAGTACCTATTGTACCTATGTATTGCAGAAATCGCATACGAGTAAATGCGTATACATATATGTTGTTTTAAAAATCAAAAAATATTTTTAGAAGTTCGTGTTAAATTAATATGTGTCAACGTTAATAAAAATTAAACATCTTCTAATAATCCACAGTCCTCATTACCATGCGTAACTACTAACTTCATATTTAAATAATTAATAATTATAATTTAAAAATATTATATTTATTCTACTTCAATATTAAACGTATTCAAAAAATAAATTTAGAATACATAAAATATTATACGAAATACCTTTTTATTACATTTAACATATTTTTTCTAAAAATTGTTTTATATAAAACGATAATTTCTTATTAACACGTTTAATCTGATCTAAATTCCTATTAATTTATTTAAAAATCTGATTTCACAACTTATGCATACAATGTGCAGTAGGTATAAACTATAAATAATGTAATAATTACTTATTATTCATTAGTCATTACTTATTGTTACCAACTGTATGTTATTATGTTTTGTACAACACAACATTAGTCATCAGCCGGCTCCCGTAACGGGTTAAGGAACTTTAAATGTTTTCTATAATAACTGACATTATTAAATTATTATATGTTAAAATTGCATGACGGCAAAATAAAATAATTATTTTCATATTTGTTATTCAATTAAACATATTAAATATGACATTAAATAATTATATAAGGTTCCCCAACAATATTTTAATCAACTACCTGCAGCTATAACATTAAACATTTTTAAATGCAGATGACAGTACAATAATTAAATTTTATATTATGAATGTAATATTCGATTTATTTTATAATGTATCTACACTGCACCGAAATAACTATTATATTATACATCTAATACTATTTCCTTACATAATACAATATAGGCAACTTCATAGGTGAATGTAATTTTTCTAGAAACCTAATACATCGTTGTGAATATATATCATCATACTATCAAATTTATTAGTTATTTATATTCAATAGATGTACGTATGTAGTATGTACGTATAAATTTAATAAATAATATTTATATTTATATCCTATTATATAAGTATATAGACAATCAATGCATGTATAGAATATATGATAAATATATAATATACATTTATAAATGTGAAAACGGAAATCTTTATCATGCATATTTTATGAAACTACCCATCCAACTATCTTGATTTTTTTTTTTTTTTTTTAATGATTAAATACATCGTAGAGCAGGTTTTAAGTTTATTTCTGATTCTATTTGTTAGTGAAAAATCGGATTATTAATTTTTTAAATAACCGGTAAATACACACATCAAGATATTTATTTTTTTATTCGTGTTATTAATTATAAGTTAATATTTTAATGAATAGTTAATGTAATATATTAATATGTAATAGTACAAAACTTTTTCATTGTAGGTTCACACTTATTGAAATTTGATGAGTTGTTGGTTTTTGGTCCAGAATGTAGTAAAGGAAATTATCAAATTTGGGTCGTTCAACAAAAAAAAAAAAAAAGAAAAAGAAAAGAAAATGATTTGAAAAAAAAATGCTGCTGATAAATGGTTAAAATAAAGCAATACTAAATGGGACAGCTATTTCAAGTTAATATGTTAGAAATATCATTTATATACCAAATTAGAAAACCTAAAATATTTTTTCCACATGGCGCGTTAGCATAAGACAACCAAATTTAACACGGAAGCATTTTGTACGGGCAACGAAGTGCACTGGATAGCTATAGTATAATATTATAATATTTATATTTTATAGTAATTTATACATAGTAATAGTAAACTGGTTTATTGTACCTATCTATCTACTTATATAATAGCTTGTACTACCAATACAATTGGCAACTTTATTCGATATATTATTGGTATGCGGGGATTTTCAAACACATTATAATTTATATTTAGTATATATTTAAATTATAAGTACTTAAAAAGCAATCTAAGTCCGTAACCAGGAATTTGCTTTGTGATGGCTGATAAATTGTTATACAAAAAGAATGAGTTGATTATAGGATCACTCATATAAGTAGGTACCTACATGGTAAATACTGTTTCCATATGGGTACTTATATAATGTTTTAAATTTTAGTAGCAATCTTTATACAAATTATAATCTTATTATGTATTATATAGTATTTTACATAATGCATTTACAAAATACAAAAATCATTTTTAAATTCTCTTAAAATTTCAAGGATGGCTGTTTAGTGTTTTTTTTTTCAGCCAATCGTCTTGTTACGCACGGGGCCATATCTATGCGTAAACTGTAGTTGTAGTGGTCGTGCAAGTCTCCGTACCAACTCCGAATGATATTTACATTTGAAAAAAACCCTTATTTTTATGCACAGTAGTTATGCGGGTTGTGTTCTAAAAATATCCAGACAGGATTTTTTATAGATAATATTTAGAAGTTGTAAACTAATACTATGGATCACCACTCGCCAGAGTGATTCCGACAGGCAACGACTGCGCTTTTGAAAAAAACTTTGTACATTTTTCTAAAATAATATTTATACAGCTTTTAGCTGTTCCGTTGAAGTGCGGATGGTTTCATAACTTGTAAGTCTCGAAGGATAGGCACATGTAATATATCCGGTAAATTCTATATTATTGTATATATAGTAATACATACAGTCGTATATTACGATATAGGTATAGGTACCTATTATGATATTATAATATTATGTATGGCGGCCGACGTTGACTCTTTCAGCGTTGAGATTTTAACGATAATGATAACAGTAATAACCACAACAACAGTAATGGTGATAAAATGTTGGCCACCGCGGTAAACGCACGTTAACAATGGCGACCAGATTAAACCGTTTGATTATATTATTATTATTATTTTTTAGTCTCGACCGCTGTGGTAGTATGTATGTACACGCGTATTATATAGGTAGTCACCAGTCGTACATGTCGAGAACGAGTACAATATGGCCGCGCGCGCGCGTCGGCATAGTAGCGACATAGTGGCGGCGGCAGATACGATAATAGTAATATTATAAAAGCCGTACAATTAAATTTGCCGACGCGTTTCGGTGGATCGAGTGGCGCGGTGTTGGCGCCGTCGCATATACACACATCGACACATTACATTACATTATTATGTATAAAATATAAATATATAGATACATGAATATGTATATACGTGTACACACAAACACACACATGCACTCGATAACAATACATTTTATTATATTATATTTTTCACATTATTCTGTTATGAGCGAAAAAGAGAAAAAAATTAAATTGGCGGTCGTATATTACTCATAATAATAATATATCGTATTTGTCCAAACGTATATTACTGTGTTATTTATTTATTTATTTATTATTATTTTTTTTTTTTTTATTAAATTAACAATACCCAAATTGCGAGGCGGAAATCGTTACGCACATACCATTATGTATGTATATATATATATATAAGTATAATAGTTTAATATGTATAACGAAATACACGACAAATATACTATATATCGTTATATATATATATATATATATATACATATATATTACCTCTGAAACAGTGTAATATATGTGTAATACGTCTACAAGGTATTATAATGTATGTAGGTATATAGCTTAGATATATTTCATGCAGCATAAGTATACGTAAAATATAGGCTCTACAGCATGTACACAGTTAAATACGCGTATACAAATTATAACGTATTTATAATAGTGTTAATAAGTGTTAGCGTTTTGTATAATGTGTATATGTATACATAATACATTATATACTAGCACGCAAGGCGAAGGTATATTAGCTTCGGGGTGCTACTGTTGCTGCTGCTACTGCTGTAACTACTGCACAGTAGGATTTGCTGTCGTTTGCAGGACCGCGAGTACACGTCAATTTATATTATTATTGTAAAAACGAAGGTACCCGTGTGTATGTGTATACAAATATAATAATATTAATAATAATATAAAGATGAAAAATAAAAAAACCGGTAGCCAAGCCAACTCTGAATAATTGCTGTTATTAGAACCATCGTCGCACCGTAGCACTTACCTACTATAATAATATAATATTTATATGTACATATACTCGTAGCTCTAAATATAGGTAGGTAAGTAGTATTCAAAACACGAGAAGAAAAAGGACAAACAGAATAGAAAGATAAAAAAGTTATGACAATAATCGTAAACGTTCAAAACAAATAACACGGTAGTTTTTTTTCCACCGAGCGCACAGATTCCTCGGGCCAAATACCGCCTAATACGTTTAATGATATATAATAAACGCGTGCTTGTATGTGCGCATGTACAAATATAATATAATATGTAATAGAGAATTTATGTGTATAGTAATTGTATGTTATGAGGGAAATAAAAAAATCAAACATTACAACCGTATGTGTATTCACCACGGTGGAAAGTCTTTTCGTATTTCGTTTTATTATTATTATTTTCATATCGTTATAATTATTATTATACTGTATAATTGACGATCCGGAAGTTTTCAGTAATGGCGTAACAGACATCCGGCACCCGAGGAATGATTTGTTTAAAAAACGATGAGTGGAGCACGGCGCGTATAAAACCAATAAAAGAAATCCTATGGTAGCACAGGTATGTATAGTTGAGTGAACTATTATTCGTATAATATCTATAGGCATACATATAGATCATGTATAGGTATTATCCTTAGTGTGTATACGTTGTATGACAGTTTTAGGAGAAAAAATTATTTTTCGAGTCTTTCAACTATATTCTTGAGATATTTTTATATGTAATATCAATAAATATTAATAGTAACAAGTGCACTTTTGTTCTCTGTATAAATAGGGTGTTTCATAAAGAATCCAGTTTTTAATTTTACTATAAATCAACTTTATTTTATAAGAAATACATTATAAATTTATAAATGATATTTATTGGTTCACTACAAGTTGAAGTTTAAATGTGAAACATGATATTATGCATATGATCCCCCTCTTATCGCTCGGCACATAGTGACTGTCAATACAATTACTAATCACGTTTTCACGGACTAGCCTATTAAGTTTACTGATAACTCATTGAATTTTTTGCTTAAGATTCAATGAAGTTCACGACCAATGATTTAGAACCCTAAAAGAAGAAGTCACATAGAGTAAATTACACTTTAGTGGCCACTGGCCACTGTTGGTCGCTACAAAAGGAAATGAGTCAGCTGCCAAATTTTTCAGGGAACAGAAGTGTGACAGGGGGCATTGTTGCTGGAACAAAATATCTTCAGTGTCTGTGTCATCCAGAAAAGGCTAAGGAAAGTAAGTAGTAAATCATGTTTCAATAACATTTCCATTCACTGTTTCTGCATTTTCATGTTTATTTTCAAAATTGTTCGACTCAATGAACTTCAACCCTTACCTGTAAACATTTACGCCAAATGGTTAATTAATGTAGATGCATTTGTTTTTTCTTGATTATCCTTGGATTAAGTTTGACTTCTTCTTTTCGTGTTTCGTTTATATTCTTGAGATATTATATATATATATAATTATGTCTATAAATATTAGCAGTAATAAGTGCGCTTTTGTTCTCTGTATATAATATACATGACGTTATTCATACAGAGTGTACGCGCATACGATAATGTTTCACAATCAATTTATATCAAGTGGAAATTACGCATGAAAAGGTATTCTCAATAAAGTATAAATCTAAGTTTAGGTAAAGATGTTATGCTGCACCGAGTGTGACTATTATATTATTACAGCTACTATAATGCGTATTATTTCTAAGTAATCGTTAATATTATACATACAATGTGATTTATTTTAAATGTATATAATGTATTATTATTTCATCTTACTTAACAATATTTTTTATTACTGACTAAAATGAATATACGATAAACACGGAAACATACTAACCTAACCAATTTATTTAAATTTGTTCACATTATACAATTAAATATTATTTACATAAAATATAATATTATGTATATATAGATAAATGCATATAATTTAAACACTACAATTAATGCTATATTATGTATTTGCTTAGAGGTGGATGAATTGTTAATGAAAAAAAAAATTGCACGTTTAGATATTATAACTTAAAATAGGTACATACATCTAAATTAATCTTTGTTTATTTCAACAATTTTGCAAAATATTGTGTAATGAATATATTTTTACTTATAAACTACGTTCACTGTAAGTACCGTATGTTATAAGCTTATATGAATAATCATAATATAATCATGTATATATATATATATATATAATTGGTAATACTTATACAATTGAGGTTATAGTTTCTTCTCCTTATTATTTTCATTTTTTTTTTAAATAACTTTTTTAATATTAATTATTGTAACGCATGACTAAATTTGACAGCTTACTGCAATGTGAAATAAATATGTATTATTTAGGGGCCTATATGAAAATTAAATATAATTTTCATTCATTAAAAAGTAAGCAGACCACGTGTAAGGAAACACCTGCACATGTTGAACGTGATTCGATTTTAATTCAGAGATTATATTTCACCGAAAAAACATATTTTCAATATCATATAATGTATACATGCTTATATATATAATTTACCCCCCACATTGCCCATCTATTCAGGTAATAATATGCGTTTAATTTTTACTTTCTTTCATTGAAGTCTATAATCAAAAGCAGCAGATCACCTTACTTTTACATTGTGTCATCACCTCAAAAAGACACTTGTATAGCTGTATTATTATCAATCATCAACATTATCATAATCATCAAATACATAACATAACATTGCAAATAACGCGTATTGACCGACGAAAATCACGCACAGGTAAAACATTATAATTATGTAGTTATAAATCATAAATTATTTTTTACTCCTAAGTGATTATAGTAAATATATATATATATATATATATATACATATTTTTTGAAAGTTCTGGTCGTAGTTATGATAGGTAGCCAGATAGGTAATTGTGGTTGATTATTATCATTATCCAAGACGTTCATATACAAAATGACAAAAATATATTCATAAATTATAATTTAAAACTTATCTAATATTTACATTTAAATAACGTATATATAATGCTGTTATGACTGTATCTCTCGATTCTGTTGTATTTATGCAAAAATATCGAAGAAAAAGTTACGAATATAGCTCGTTTATTAACTTTATCACATACGTCGCTTACTGCGCACACATGCAACATATTAGTTTATGGAATGGATAAATTATATGTTAATGATTATGACATTTCGTGCAGAAAAGTGTTGAAAAAATGAACTCGATGCGCGTTGGAAAACATTAACGGGGAAAAAACAAGCGCAGCAGACACAAATACATAATAATAATAATAATGATATCACAACTCAGCGTACCAAAGCAATCTCGCGACGACTTACTAGTTATGGTTAATTAACATCGTCGTTGCTCAATGTGCGTATAAGTATAAGTTATTGGATCCTATAAAAACCTCCGGCGGCGCCTAACGAGACGCAAATGGCGCGCGCGCACACCCGCGCGGAAGAAACCCTTCTCGCGTCGGACGACGTTTTTATGTGTGCGTGTCGGTTCGGAGAGAGGATAGGTGTCCTTTTACCGGGTATTATAATATACATACATATAGTAAATACACAGATTTACTACACATAATACTCTGTGTGGTTTTTATGGTATGACGTTTTGAGACGGTGTATGGTACATATTATAAAATGTACATATACATTTACACGAGACCATGGCGGACCCCCATCGACGATATATTATAAGAGTGAGCAAACGGTAAATCTACACCGCGTGTTCTTAATTGTTATTTATACGCCACACTCACACGACACGAAATACACACACATTTTGTGTGTAGGTGCATACTGTATAGCTTAATTTATGCGTACGACGCGGATGTGGTGCGGTTGGTCGCCAACAGAAGGAAGTGGTTGTGCGCGAGTGAGCTTCATGAAATCAAAACTCGTGACCTCTAGATATGCAGAAAATTAAATTATTAGTATCATGATCAAGAGTGTCTCCTACATTTGGAATATCTATTACATTCATTAGCAGCAAATAATGTAATAATTTTACAAGCAGGAATACTATTAATATTAAAAATAAGATATCTACGCACTTTATTATAATATGTATTATTTTTACATCTTGTGAACTTATTTATACTATATACATATATAGCACATACATAATAAATAATTCGTGCGTTTTAAAATATCAAATATGATGAAAGAAAATGTAATTATTATACAGAATGGTCCACTGAACATGTTCACTCCTATTTTTCGTTTAATAACAAATTTATTCGAATTCTAATTTTTAAATTTTTTAAATATACTTTAAAGTTTAAACCATGTTATAAAATTATTTTATTTTTTGTAATATTTAAGAAATATCCTGTGAAAATACTATCTTTTATTTTTTTAAAGAGAATCCTCATTTTTATTGTAAATTATGAAGTAAATATTTTTTTTGAAAATTGTAATGTATCCATTTCAAAATTCGTATCAGTAGTATAAAATAGATGTAGTTTTGGATTTGGTTATTATTATACTTCGATGATTGTTTAAAATTATAAATATTGATAAATCAATAAAAATAACTACAATTTTCAAATTATTATAGTTTTCCAAATCCTCCAAACTTATATGCATTATAAACCTATATTATCCTCAGGAGTTTTTACACAGAGTTAAAAATTCAACAACTACTCATTTGAATTTTGATTTAAGTACATCGATATTTTGAAAGGAATATTCACTAAATAATTTGTAGTAAAAATTGAAGTTCTTACTTGAAATAGAAGATTGTATTTCCAGAAACTTCTATGTAGTACATAAATTTTAAGAATTTGAAAATATGGGTTTTACGTATCTTTTAGGTTTATTTCAAAATTTTTAAAATGTCAGATTTTGAATTACTATACACTATTGAAGAAAAAAAAGGTGAGTATATTTGGTGTATAACATTGTATATTGATTTTTATCATTATCCTATTTTTAGAATCATGATCACAAATCATCAATTTTTGTTTTAGTATAGTCATAAAAAAAAATTAAACTTTTATTAAATAACATGTATATTGTATACAGGTATACTATATTTATTTTATATACTTTACAGTACTATCGTGTTCCACATAATTTAAAAAAGAGCAGGCACACGGCAATATGGAAACAATTAGATACGTTTTATAATTTTTTATATTTAATATAATAGTATATTATACATTTTATGTAAAATTAATACTAAATACCTAAAAAATAGTAATAACTATATCAATAACTATGTGGTCAATCCTCAAAAATACTGAGGTGACCGCTAAACTTAATCTGTTCGTGTCTGTATATTCTGTTTTTAAAAAAATCTTATTATTGTACATTATATAATCAGTTTAATAACACTAAACTAAGTAAAAAGGACAATCCATACCCCCCGCCCTCTAATCACTATGGAAATATGTGATATTTTTGTCAAAACATTGATAAATTATTTATTACTAATACTTTTTTTTTGAAAATGTTAATGTACCTATAATGTGTATTAATTTAATATCTCAAAAGAACTTTCATCATTGACGAAATATAAAATTCATATATTTTAAGGGAAAACGTTAATTTTTAGTGATAGAGTTGATTGTTCTACAGATATCCATTATATCTAGTACAATAATTTTGTCTGTAAAAATATATTTTTTAGATAGCATGATAGTTAATGACTCATATCCGTAATATATAGACTGCAACCTCGACAATGCCATAGCTGTATTAATCCTGTGAAATTCAATAATTTTTTAGATAAAACACATATACCTAAGTATAACCGGTTAATCGAGATCGACTCTGGTGATATTTTAATACTTTTACTCGCGCCTAATATTTAATATATATATATACGTGGGATATCGAATAAGAGCACGCAACTAATGTGAGGAATTAATCGAATTCTTTAATGATATATTAAATATAAATAAATATATATATATATAGGTTCACCTGCATTGCAATGTATATATGTATGGGATAATTACAATGACTATATATAATATATACATAAATATATATATTATATGGATAATGGATCGACATAAGCGTATTAAAATATAAACTGAGAAATCAAACGTTATATAGATATGTATTAATAATAATAATATCTATATTCTATAGTATTTAAATTAAATAAATATTTGAACGTAAATATAATCTGCACAAAACGTCAATGCTATACTTATTACCTACTAATTTATTGTATACATATTTTTGATATATACTAATTATCTTGTTTTTTTGGTGGGAGTGACTAAAATAGGATATTCATTTATTAGTAATAATTATATACTTCTTTGTAAATAACGATAAATGTTTTATAAAATTAGAACTGAAAAACATATACTATATTTTGGTTTTTTTATGATGCTTTAATGCTTTATTGATATATTATATCTACAGTTTTAATATGTCTTCAAAATTTATATTGCATTCCTTCTATATAGATTTTAGAAAAAATTCAATTTCACTGAATAGGTATACTGTCTTGGTGTACTTAAGTCTTTATTATAAAGATGCAATTTTTATAGTTTCATAGTATATGTTCTTTTTAAACTGTAGCAGAGTTCTCACTAAAATATTTTAGTTATGATGGATACATTTTAGTGATTTTACTGTAACCTGTAGATTTTAAAGACCAGTGTAGAACTACTTTCACAAATTCCATCCCTTATTTAACGTATTGTATATGCATTTTATTATACGACTTTATCACGGACTATAGCTGTACACTGCAGATTCACATATATGTGTCTAATATGATATTCATCTAATTATGTATCTAAATTATTTGATTAATTTTAACAACGTAATATATTTATGTGCATTCTGCAAGTTACAGCTAAAAGTAACTTATACATATATATACATATGTACTATGCAGTATGATAGATTCAGCTTTATATATGTTGAGCTTCTATGGATTCGTGAATTTATAGCCCATAGGTGCAGTTCAAAAATGGAAAACAATAAACTATCACGGGAAGAACATCACCGTTGAAAACCGCAAACCAAACAACCGGAACACGATATATGCATATATTTATTTAAATATCGCCGAAGAACCTACGGCCATATGAAATTGATCATTTTGCGGTTTGCCTCTTCGCCACCACTTCCCACCCAAACGTTAACGGATCAACACAATATTATTACCTAAATTATAATATAATACACACGTATTTATAGTCGTAACGCGCGCGTTTGCGTGCGCCATCATGTGCGAAAAGAAAAACGAACGTTTGCGGTCAGTTATCATCCGTCCATATAATATTATATATTCGACCGCGGTGTGTATACAGACGTTATACAGGTGCAGATGCTCTGCAGTGTGGATAAATCTAAACAACTAGTCCATTACTATAACAATAATACTAATGCATGCGTATATGGTATATAATGTGTTGCGTTTATATATATATATATATATATTATAGGCACTTATATATCATATATAATCTATACTTAGCTTCAATCTCATGCAAAATAATGCAAAAAAAAAATTACACGACGAGTGTGGGAACATTTTTATACACGCTAAACAACCATTTCCGCTGTACCACACTGTAAGAATTGATTTGTTTAGAAAAACGAAACAAAATAAAATATCTTATTATTTTTTAGACGCATACTTTTAATAACGATATTATACAAACGATTTCATGTCTCTTCGGCAGTGTATAAGTAAATATACATGTGGTCGGAGAATATGCTTATATTATAATATATTCAGTATGATGTTCCATTGAGTAGATAAATTGATATAGAATATAGATATTGTACGGCCACGATGTAGAAATATTTCAACATTTTTTTGAAAAATCAAATATATACGTACATATATACGTAAGCGTTCAAGGATAATTCAAGAAATTTATAAATTTTGGAAATAAAATTCTCTATGTATAGCACAGTCTTTTTAGGTCATAACATCAAAATTAAGTGGATGGACTTAACCCCATTCTGGGTACCATGAGCTGTGTTGCTATAGTAGCTGTTATATAATAATAATGATAAATCTATTATTATATCTCAGTGACACATAAGTTTATATGGTGACTTATTACATTAATATTATCAAAATAAGTTTGTATTGTGTTTTTCGTATTATAAATTATTAGGTAGGTCTACAGTAATTGCTGTTTTCAGAACAGCAGTTTATATTTTAGAAATATTCGATAAAGCTATTAAAAGCTACGTATATATACCGACAAATGACAGTTTAATAATTAGTTTTGTTAAAGGTAAAGGTAAATATTTAATTGATTTTACAAAAAATAATGAATACCTTGACGCTACACGCAATTTGAATGCCTGTGCACTGTGCTATACATATAAAAACACTTCTATACCTTTATAATGTAGATCTTGCTTATTAGCTTTTTATCGAAAAAATAAAATTATATATACAACACTAATCATGGTGGTTCTAATACATAATTTAGTAGTTATTATGCTTAAATGCAAATTGTGATAATAAAATAGATTTTTTTTTCTTTTATAGGAATTAACGTTTCAAACCGTTCTTGTGAAGCAGCGTAAAACGGTGATAAGTCTAGGTACTTTTTGAGTTATTATTTAATTTAGTTTTTAAAATCACCTGGCTTGTGGATAATTATGAATATAAAATATTTTCAAACTAAGTCTAATCATAGAATTTAATATAAAAGTTAGGGATAGTAAAGTATTTTTTATGAAATAGACTGCACCGGATAGAATTCAATTTATTCAATTTAACGAAAAGAGATATTATATTATCTTCAGTGTAAAAAATAATATAAAATAAAACATTATTATTTTTATTCATTTCATCGGGGCTTGTAAGAAGTAAAATATAATTGAATTTTAGTTAATAGTTATTCAATATTGAATATTATATACCCATTATCACTCCTCATTCATATTCTATTATTCATAATTTATCAGTAAAATGTACAACATAAATAAGTGGTCAGACAATCGGATAGTTAATCTCAAAAATAAAAAATATGAAATAATATTTATGTCGTATAATATTTATTTTATTATAAATTTAAGCACGCAATCATAAAGTGACGAAATTTTATATATGTGTAAATAACGCGTGTGATATGATATATAGCAAATTAGGATCTCCATTGGGGCTGTATATAATTTGAAAATATTCATAATACACGTAGGTATTTAATGATATTGCGATTTTGCATTCGATTATTCCGGCGATCCGCTTTTAATTGGAAAACGGATACTTATTTATGTATGTGTGTTCGGCAAAAACTTCTATTTGTAATATGATATTATTAATTGAGTGAGTATAATATAATATATTCGTAGTTTTTCGAATATTATATGTATAGGTAATTTTTTGTTTTGTAATCATGTAACTATAAAATTATAATTATTAAATTTTAGTTACTATTTTATATATCAATATTCAATATTATATATAATATAATATAACCTGCTATGCAGTTTTATTAAAATAAATTGTAAATATATTATAATGTAAATTTCAACTATAATAACAGACTCTGAATGTTAATATTTTAAACTATTGATAAAAAAAATGTATATAATATCATATATAAAAGAAGAAATAGAGATAAATTTAAAAAATAATATAAGTTGTGCAATTCAAATTTCCATATGTTTTTTCTTTTATAAAATTCCTTAAAGCCATATTGTTTTGTATTTTAAAGAAAGATAAATAAGTTATGGGTAATAAAATATTTAATATAAATAACTTACAAATATATTTATTTGAAGAATACAAAATGTTTAATCGTACCTACCTATTATATTATATTTGTTTTATTTAAGTAATTATTTGTTATGCAGTGAACACTTGAGAAATTTTGTTCAAATTAATTATTCATAGTGTTTGAAAGTAATTAAAGATATTTTCTGTTAAACTATATCCGTTGCGTATATATTATTATTGAGTATAATAACATACTAAGTTAATAAAAACTATTCAAATATTAATGATAGGCTTACGGATATTTTTTTTCGACCAGAACTTGATCATCATACATAAATAATGTAAGTGCGTACACAACTATAACACAAAATTATATGCGTAAATTTTAACTCAAATTATAATTAAATAAATATAATATACAGTTTTTTAAAATCCGTATCTTATGCATTTATAATATCAATATAGTGGTATCTTTTAATGAGGCAATTAAAATTGTGTTAATACAACGCATCACCTGTAGGTACTTAGAATAATTTTATTTTGTGTAGGTTCACATCTTACCATAAATTACCTGAGTGAATCTCAATATTATAAAAATTGTCTAACTAAATTCTGCAGTTTTTTTTTCAGACGATCAAGTATAAATAATACTATTTTGTTGATCTATTGATTTTGTGATATTTTTACACAAATAAACAAGCGAACCAAAAGTAGAGTTACTATAGGTATTTGTTGTGTTCTTAGCACAGATTTTATTAGTCACGTATAATGGGACTTGTATGATGCACATACACATCACAAAATTTATTGTAAAATTAAACAATATATAATTGGGTGTTATATCGGGGATGATGTATTAGCAGCCTTAATCTCTCATACTTCTAATCGCACTTAAAAAGCATCTACTTAATACTTTAGAATTTTCTTCAAATGACACGATAATACATTCAAACCGTCAAAGCGATTTAAAATAATTTATTTCATTAAAAAAACTACAGATTTTTGAAATGTTTTATAAATCTTATAAGAATTAATAAACATTATAAAGTACCATATTATACCATCAAATTTTAAAACGCATAATAAAATTAAGAAATAAGAATTACTTAAGTTTAATGTTTACATAATCATGCGAGAACACTGAAAATATTATGAAACCTTATGGTAAATTCTTTGCCATTTTGTTTCAATTTAAGCTCCGAGTGTAATAGATAAAATAATAATAATAATAATAATAATAATTTTAAAACTGTACATAATATATAGTTGTATGTACGTATATAAGATCCAACAAGTAATCATAAACAAAATATTTGAACATGCCAATGATCGTGCAATATAAATACATCAATAAAATAGAACTAATCAAAATTACTGTAAACCGATAAAAAATAAACTAGATTGTAATTCTTATTCTATTGCATTTTGTATGTTTTTTGGTTGATGACAAGGAATTAATAACACCACTGTAGGCATATAAGTATAGGAATATATATAATATATATGTACACAGTGGACGTAAATTCCTGATAGGTAAGTATAATATATAAAACAACATCCGTCAAAAAACGGTATCGTGAACTATATATAGGTATTGTATAAATCTATTAATATATATATATATATAAGATACGAAATATATATACCAAAACAATATAATATACACAATGGTCGCAGTAATAAAAAGCGAATAAAAAACATCAAATGTTATTTTTAATAAATAACAGGTATACCTACCTAATAAAATGCGTGTCGGTGGTGGTGGTACAAGAAAAGAAATCAAATCAAATTTTTTCGATCGGAAAACGAATAGAAAAATTTGAAATTACAGTTTTTTTCCGCCAACAAGTAATTTTATTACAATTATCTTATACACATAATTCGATGAGCATCGTAATCATCACGTTCACCAGCAGCATTGCTTGTACCTACCTATATCTGTACATAGAGGATTCTGACCTCATCCGAAATGACTTGACACAATGACGTTTAAATCCAATTACGACGTGATTCTTTTTTTTCGTTCACTTTGTTTTATATAAAATATATAATATGTGTGTTTGTCGTCGCGTATTTAGGTACGCGTTTTATATAGGTATGTGTAATACCGAGTCTCGCGAACGCGCGTGTTCCTGGCGTGACTTACTACACACACACACACATACACACACACATATATATTTATATCATATAAAACAACAGTATATAGATATGCGACCGATCACCATTGGTCATCACCGTCGTCGTCGACCGACCTCATCAAGTCAACGTCATAAACCTACAATAACACGCGCGTTTACCGAATAACGAACAAAAAACATACACTCACACACGCACGCACGTACAGCACATTATATTATTATACGTTGAATAAAACAAAAAACACCGAACAAAATGCCATCCGTTAATATATATTTATCCTGTGTGACCACCGCCGAATGCACGCCGACGACCTCATACAATAAATGACTTGTGTGTGTGTGTGTTTTTGTACCATCTCGTGTGTCATTAGACACGCTAAAAAAAATAATATAATAAAAAACAACATATAGGTACACATACACACACGTACCTATGTAATTTAATTGCGGTTTTTAACGCCAACAGCGCCTGTCATAATGTGTGCACGTCGTCTTCGTCTTTACGTCCGCGTTTACATATTATTATATGATATTATGCTATACTATGTATACTATAAACCTATGTGTGTGTACCACTGTGCTCATATGTATAAACATTACAGGGTGATGCTACGACATGACCACACCACACGCCAAACACCGTTTTATCGTTTAATCATTACATGCATTTATTCTTATCCTTAATTTTTGACCAAATTTTACCAAATTAATTTACGCAAAGTTTCCTGAATGTTTTGATCTAGTAATTGTAAGTATCTAAATCGATGAATTCTTATAATGTCATCGCTTTTCGAGCTATGATAATCATTACGATGATTCGATTCTAGTCCGAGGGTCTAATAACAGTAAACCTTGCACTATACCAAATGATCTAAATGTAATATATGTATTATGACTTGAATTTTATATACGTACCTGGATATTGCAAAAATTGCATAATTAAAATACAAAAAAATTAGATAAGCATTCTTATGATGCAGTGAATCACCCTGTACACATTTACGCACAGCGTGTGTGCGTGCGGGTTGTATAGGTAGGTATTATATAAAATATATATTATATAGTTTAATATTTCCTATTCTTTTGGGAGGCTTTTTACTCTTTCACTCGACCGCGTTTACCTAACCTCTCCTGTTTACACGACCCGTGTGTGTATGTTTATGTGTGCGCGCGCGCAGCTATTGCTATTGTTTGTCTTCCGGCGGAAAACGGAAGCGAATAAAACGCACATCGGCTACCGCCAGTGGCGTACATACATAAACTTTATACCATATTATATATATATAATACAGGTACACGTCTTCACTTATCTCGTTTCGCCTATTAACCTTTTGAGTACATACATCATGTGTGCGTCTGTGTGTGTAATGTCTACGGTATGTGTATTCTACTGCAGAGTGTTCTGTTTTTTTCGTATACTCAGTATCTGCAGCTATTTTAATATTTATAATAACAACGACGATAATAATATTTGTACCTATTCGATGGTCACACGACCGTTTACAAAGGAAATTTGAACGGTTAAATTTGTGTTCAATATGATAATATTAATTTATCTAATATCTATTACATAACGATAAAGATACGTCACCGTTTCTTGAAATTATTATGGAACCATTGAGGAACTGATCACATAGTCGACTACCTTCGTGTAGTGGTCTAAAATTAAGAACGGACCAAAGATATGACAACGGAGTATGATCCTTAGACCTACATATTTAAAGGATCCATCACAAATAATAAGTTGATAATTTTCTAAGAAAATAACAAAAAAATATTTGTATCACGAAACAGTTGTAAACTGGGAGGAGTTTGGGTGGACTTGGCCTACCTTTTATCTTCTCAAGTCTATCGCCTAAAATTATTTATGTCCTGTGAATAAGCAAATCAAAATAATAGATTTTCATTTAATTTTCACATATTGTGTGATAAAAAAAAAATTAATAATATATATTTAATAATATTGTGATGATGGTAAGGAACAAGTTACAGCTGGAGGCTGTAGAGCAATCATAGATAGTAAAACTGATAACATTTAACACTAAAATTGTTTTATAAATAGAAATGTTATGCCAATATTGTTCTTATTTTAAAGAATATTATGTTGTCATGACATTTTTACAACATAATGTAAAAGAATTCATTAATTAGTTTAAAGTTTATAATCGATTATTATCACCTTATTTAAATTTAGTATCTAATGTATTAAAATTTGAAGTATTGATGAGTTTTATTAGTTTTTCATCATATACTAATATTTTCCTAGTTTATTTAAAAAAATCATTATTCTATTTCGTAGTCATGATGTTTAACAAAAAAAAAAATCAAATGAATATGTTGTAAGATTACGTTTACTAATTTGAGTAAATTAGGAAAATATTAATTTTATTGTTGTTACTAATTATTTCTTGTAAGCGATTTTTAAATACATGTTTAATAATATTGTTACTGTTCAATTAAGTATTACATTTTTTTGTATAAAAATAGTTTAAAAATAAAAATGGTAGATAAAGTTATTAGATTAAACAGAATAAAAATATATATATATAAATTATGCTACTTTATTGTTTTTTTTTTTTTTTAATAAATGATAATTTGTTATTGTTTTACAGATTTATCTATGTAAAATTCTTGCTTGATGCATTTTTCCATATTATTAATGTAAAATTTTTAATGTCAGTTAATTTTTATCTAATATTCAAAAGAAACCGATAGGTTTTTTTTTTTTTTTTGATTGCATCAGATGCCTCATTACCTGTTAGTACTAAATTCTCACCGCATAATTATCACTATCTTCATGATAATTGTGTATACTCAAATTTACAATATTTGTGATTTTCCCTTCTGTAGTTGATAATTTGTAGTCTTTAATAGCATATT
The DNA here is from genome assembly GCF_002803265.2 of Melanaphis sacchari. NCBI lineage: Eukaryota > Metazoa > Arthropoda > Insecta > Hemiptera > Aphididae > Melanaphis > Melanaphis sacchari. The sequence continues at coordinate 7,834,667 of NW_020271560.1, read as the reverse complement.
TGTTTAATTCGAAACTTTCCAAATTTCCCTGTAATGTTATAAAGTTAAATAATAGTTAAATTTTTTGCAAATGACGTTTGATTAAACATGTATGTATGTTTATAAACGAAGTCGAATGAGACATGTTTTTATTATTCACAATAATAAAAAAAAATTAAAACTGATAACATGATACAATAACTTGATAACATTTTGAATGAGTGTTTGGAAATCATCATACAGTCAAATAATGTAGGTACAAAGTATTTATATTGTTTTGAACGGTATTTTACCTAAAACAAATTATATCATTACAGCAAGTAGATTTTAACCAAAATGTGAAAGATATGTCAAAGACAAAGTTAAGAAAAAGGTTTTAAATAATAAAATATAAGTTCTGAACGTATGTATTACCTATTATACTACACACATAATTATATGTTCAAGTATACTACCAATAATTTTATACTAATATTAGTTTTTTAAAACGCTGTATTTTAAGTACATATAGTTTATATTATAGGTCAACTATACATACTTTTATTTGATTAATGTGAATTCATGATATTTGTATAGATAATGTTAAACTTACCTGCAGTATTGTGTGGTTTTACTAATGTACCTATTATAATTTTGATTTATACTGGGTGCAGATGAGGGATGACAATAGTTTAAAAAAGACCACCCATTGGCCATTCAAGGTTTCGTGTCCTGGTGTCAAAACGATCCTTAATCCTGATTCTAGGTATATATGCCATTATTATTTACTCCAGGCGTTGTACATTATGTACATAATATTATAATACACCTTCTGAATATAATATAATATATGATTTCACCAACTGCATGCGCCGTATCAATTTCGACACCTCATCCGTCTTCGACGCTCGAGACACGGCGTTTATGTCGGTATATAATGTATAATATACCTATTTAATCGTGTATTATGCATGTTACACACATGTGAACGATATGCATCATATTATATATTATACGCTCAGGAATAGCTGTTGCTGCAGTCATTATTACATATTATACTTTACTACGCGTCGTATGTGCAGTGGGGGTGGCAGATGCAGTGACGACGTGGCTCCACCGCGGTATACTGTATTATATAATACAATATTAGGAGGTACCCATCAACGCGATTAATTATATAATTTTATACTTTATACGAGTGCACTGCCACAATGCTATAACCTCCGCAGTGTTTTCAATGTGTGTGTTTGTGTGTGTGTATAATATATAGATAATAATATAATCAACACACGTTTCTTGTGCATATTTTTTTTTTTTTTTGGCGGGGGAGAGGGAGAAATAAAAACGAGTCATTGTACAAAACGAATGGACCGAAACCCCGTGCGGCCGACATGTGTTCGATCAGGAACTCCGGTCCGAATCGAGTTCAATTGAAAATCGTACACACGTTAAAATAGTGTAAATGTGTGTGTGTGTGTGTCTGTGTGTGTATCGACAGCACTGCATGGAAACGCTGAACGACTGCTGTGCACATACGAGAGTCCGTGAAAAGGATGAGATCGGGGACATGGCGGTGTTAGGATATTTCATAGGTAGAAGTATCGTATAATAATAATGCGAACACATCGATTAAACTCTAAACAATAATGTTAATTTATTTTTTATATTTTTACACGTAACAAGAATGATATTTACACGGAAAAACATAGTACGGCGACTCGCGATCGCGTACATCAGCGTTTATGTATATATATATATATGTAATTATAATATATGTATATAAATATAGTTTACAACATATACGGTTCCTAAATGTTAGGTATATAATAATATTATTGTTTATCATATCATACATAAAACGAAGCGTCTCGGTATTTTTTTTCCTATATTATTGTTCATTAATTTTTTTTAATAGCGTACACTATTTTATTTTTTTTTTGTTTTGGCACGATCATGTCTTCTGCATTCGACGATTACATGATAAATATCGTACATCAATACGCATATTTTACAACACAAAAAATATACACGGTTATACCAAGCCTGACGACAAAATTTAGGTACATAAATTTAGGTATATTATGATAATAGCTAATAAAATGTCTATACATATATTATGGTAAAATATACGAATAACATAAAATAGTCTAATTATTATTATTACATTGCACGACTTCGTATAATATAATTTTTTATACATACTTATTCACTTACTTACTCACTACATAATATTCATACGAAATAAATTATTGATACTTATCACTTATATTGTATATATATTTATATATATACAATATCAGTATCTAATTGTTGTCGTAATGTATAAGTAATATTTACAGTAGTAATAATAATAATAATAATAATAATAATAATATATAATATATAATATCGATAAGAAACAATCGTGGTAAGCAAAATTATGAAAAACATACCTACATTAAAGATATAGACAAACAAATATACAACATAATAAGTAGGTACCTATATGTTAATAAACAAGATAATAATATTATGTACGTATAGTAACCACGTATTAAAGTAATATATTGTTTCACTCATGAATTTCTGCATGGTTGACGAACGTTAAAGTCTCTGACTTACCGACATTGTTTGATTGATAAATAAAAAGAAATAATAAAAAAAAAAAAATTGAACAAACGCATAACAAAATCTTCGGTAAGAGTTTATAATGGTAATAATAATAACAAATATATACGCGTGTGTTTACGAACAAATTCGGATATTATTTTCCACTGAAAAACGTGTTGCACCGGTTTATATATTATACATATATAATGCATATACATATATACGGTTTCACTACGAATAAATTAAAAATTAAATATTTGTACTTCGAGGGAACATAATTTAATATAATACATTGAAATGTATGTTATACATAATTAAATGTTTTCTGTGGGTATATTAGGTTTTCTTATAAAATTTTTTTCACAATATCAAATGTAATTAAATTTGCCGTAGTAATAATTTCTCACATCACATAAGAAAAAAAGTAAAGTAAAGTAGTAAAAAAAAAAAAAAAATAAAAATAAAAATAAAACAAAAAACTAACGTTTTTCGCGTCAGGGTCGGTACGGAACGCAAATATAATAATATAGGTATAATACTATACACGTACAAATAATAAAAATAATAATAATTATAATAATAAAGAGTAAACGACGACTAGGTGTGGGTGTACGTGTTTGAGATGTGCGTTTTACAGCGCGTCTCAAATCATTGTAGACGTGCGCGCGCACACTGCGAGATGCACTTCAACACGACAACGAGCAACAGACTGTAATACAACAGACCGTTATAGGCGCGAGTCACGTGCGCGCGGTGCGATGATGATGGTACGTTATGGCACGCGGTCGTCGCTTAAACGTCCACGTTTGGCGAGTCGGACCCGTCGTCCTCGACGTCCACCGAACCGGGCCGGCTGTCCACCGTCGACCTGGGCGAGCCGCGGGACGACCGGCCGGGCGGTTCGGGCGTCGGGCTGCGGCCGGGCATCGGCGGCATGGCGGCCGGATGGTGGACGCCACCGTAGTACATGGGGTGGGCGAGCGGCACGGGCGGCGGCTATGTGTGACAGGTGGTGGTGGCCAGAACGCGCCGGCGCCGGAAACCGCGGCACCTGGTTCACCGCCACATGCCGGGGTACAGATCTGTAGGCCAGCGCGCGCTCGGGCGTCGACACTGCGTGTCGCGGCCACGGCAACGCCTGCCGGTACAACAGGGTCGGCGTGACCGCGGCCGAGCCCGAACGCCGCCCGCCGGCAGCGCCGCCCGCGCCGCCCGCGGCACCGGCCGGGTAAGGCCAGCAACCGTACGGCGGCCCGCCGTACAGCCGTTGGAACGCCGCGTAGTTGCCCGCCTCGGCTAATAGTTCCAGGCCCACTGCGGTCTGACGTTTCCACTTGGTCCTGCCCAACATAAAAAAAAAACACCAATCGGTTTAGAAAATGCGTGCTACAATGATTGCGTTTACATGTTGTTATACATAAAACAATAATCGACGTTTTCAGTGTTATTGTTTATCAAAACTGAAATGAAAATTGTCCCACAATACTCCAGTCGACTTAAAACTTAACTTAAAATAGAAGTAATAACTGATAAGTTGATATTAAGAAAGTAAATGTCTTCCAATAACTGTCACGGTAAAAAAAAAATTGGATTATTTTCGTAGATATATATATATATAATCGTAACGGAATACCTATCTATTTAGTTTTGCTAAGATAATATTATAAATATTTACATCATAAAAATCGTCAAATGTAAAGGACTCGCGAGTTTCTCATTTAAAAAAATCACTGTAGTATGCTTAGGTTGTGATAATTTAGTTTTTATAAGAACAATGAACTATTTCTAGTCATTTTTTTAATTATTTACGTTAGCGTGTATATTATATGCACTCATTTTCTACATTTAAGCATTATTAGTGCCTTGATGTCGTATTGTGGGTTGTAGAATTTTGTACAAAGGATTTTATTTTGATTGTTTATAACTCTGAATAATTATTTGACGTCTATCATATGTATAATATTATTAACGTTATCCTAAATACATATTATTACATATTATTAGTATTGTACAGTGAAGGTATGAATGGCGTTTGACGGGAAAAGATAAAATTTTGATACGAAATAAACTTGATTATAACATTTTGGTATACTAAAATCGTGTAATTTCGTTGGGCAATTAATATTTTAAATGTTTTGGTTGTTCGGCAAAAAGTTACTCGTTCAGTTGCACAGAATATAGAAATCGTGTAAAATGATCACGCGCATACGTTAGTTTTAAAAATTAATTAAAAAAAAAAAAAACTTTTTAGTGCGTGTTAAGCTGTATAAATAAGAGATGCCCCTCAGCCATGTTATTATATAGGTTTATTATAGCACGTTTGCATAATATAAAAATTATTATAATGATACACTTATTCTACACATATTTTGGAAGGAAACGAAGAAAATAAAAACGTGTCATTAGACTCATTTATGTAGCTCAGAGTAGGTATACCTATGTAAGAAAAATACGTTTTCATTAAAACATCAAATAATTGTCGGCTAGAAACCTTGACAATATCACAGCGAACGAGAAGTCGAGTAAAATAAACTTATATTTAATATTACTGATGTTTAAACGAAGTATATATTTCCTCTTGAATGTATTAATATCGTATACATGATAGCACTATACTTAGTAAAATTATAATTGAAATAATATTAAAACGGACATCATCATCAGATCATCCATCAATATTAACCATACACTTGCAGCGTAACAGATGGCTTTCGAATGACATAATATAATATAATATAAAATATAATATAATAGAAATGCAGAGATGTCGCGGTGGTACCTGTACCTATATAAGTATATATTTAATACGTATTATATACGATGTACGTAATTCTCAAATGCGATTACGGCACGGCGTGGATGATGTTTTTTTTCGAAATTTTTTGTCTCTACGCTTCAGCGTCGCATAGACCCATCGATTAAAACGTCAATGATATGTATATATAACAACGGCGGCTGCCACGCACACGATCGATTCGTTTCATGAGTTTTTTGATGCCGGCGGCGAAATGTACAACAGACGCATAGATCGATATAGTCGCGCGTATACAGATGCGACAATATAGCTCGGTAGCCTCTTGTATTTTTTATTTTATTATTACTATTTATTGTTGTTAAAACACGGACGGAACAAAAATTAGAAAAAAACCATTGTACGCATGATTCCGAGGGGCGTCTGTGAGGGGGGGGGGGGGGACTTGGAAAAATAATAAGAAAACCCGCGACGATAAGACGTGTTTTTCCATTAAATATGACGACGTGCCTGAGCACGAGCGAGCTGACTGGGTACGGTCATCATCGTTCTCGTTCAATATAATATACACAATAGACCGTCGTCACTGCTGAAGCGAACGTGACCCGAACGACCCGTGGAAAACACACAAAATTCCGATATCATATATATATATATATAGTCTCAAGTCGCGCGCGCGTCGATGACTGTGATGCATGTAATATAATACGTACGTACACTATAATATTATAACAGTTTATGTACATGACGTTTAATGTTATGGTTTTACGTTTTTTCGTTGTAGATAAAATATTATTATTTTTGTCTCTCGACACGCCACGATTCACGCGTGGCCGCAATTGGATTTTCGATTTTTTACACCCTCGATTTTTCTCGTTAAATTTTCGGGATTTTATTTTTTTTCTAATCCTACGCGTTTTTTGTTACTGTTGTAGGTACATAGGTTTTTTTTTCACCGTGTTTCGCGAACGATGCTTTAACGTCTTCATCGACGATGTCGTCGCCGTGAGACGCGATAGACGGTGCGCGACGGCGACGTGTCAATTAAAACGATCAGCAAAAATAACCGTTGTACGAGTGTATAAAATACACATTATTACGAGTGTTATTATATTATAGCCAGTTTTAGGTTGAGCAATGTGATCGGAAGAGGAACGGTATTCGAAGAAATTCACTCCGTCATAACGTGGGTTAATGAACGCTGTCACTTTAAATTCTTTCAGACATCACACATTTAGTAAGAAGTTATAAAAGCAAATTCAATGTTTTAGGATATAATATCAAAAATAAATATGATTTTTTGTTACACTCTTTTCTTGACTATAGTTTAAACTGAAAATCGTTTTAACCGTGGCATTTTACCTTCAAACATCAAAACAATTGACCACTAATTATTACGTATAAAAAGATATACTTGTATAGGTATCAGTACACAATATATTTACATCAGAAAATCTGAGGACAATATAATATAGTTACTGAAAACAATTTATGATCAATGGCGAATAATACTAGCTATCTCGTTATGAAGGGGCTACGGAAAGCTACTGCTGGCGTTATAGTATGTTATAATAATAATTATTATTAGTGTGAGCGGTTAATGGGTCGTAACCGATTCTAATTCCGGTACCTATCTCGCGTATAGCGGAGGCGGTGTGCCAAAGGCGCGAAATACAGTTTTTTAAACGCGTATGTATCATAAATATAATGTATATAGGTGCACTATAAGACTGGGCCGGAACGCATTCGTCTTGTCAACGCGCGATTACGCGATAGTCGTAAGAGGTACAACGGTACAACATAATGCGTGCGGACGCGACTAATTTTAACCTTTGATTTAGTGAGCCAACGTTACGACAGATCACAGTAAAACGAGGCGGACGCGATCGGTACGGCGCAGTGCGTATATAAATCAACTGGGACAACGGCGGTCGTCGGTAAATCAACTTTTCCGACCGTGAAAATATAATATATAATATTATCATGTATATATCCAGCTGTATAGTCGAGATGACGTGATAAAAAAAAAAAACGGCGCTCGCCAACTATACTTTTCTTTTTTTTATTATTTGTACCACTATACGCGATAAACGGACATTTTAATGCGTAGGAAGTACATATAGGTACCAATAAGGATGTCTTTTGCACATTTTATCATTACACGTATCGTCGAGTGTTTACACTCAGACATTGATAACTATAGTAAAAAACAATACGCGATAAAACGATATATATGTGCGACCCTGCCCTTTACTAGAGTTTCTAAAAATATTATATTATATAAACTCGAGTGTATGCAGAAACGGCGTACACTTTACACGACGTAAATCACAGGGAATAAGACGGACATCGAAATATTATCTGCAGGTCTCTCTTATGCTGCAACGGCGACGACACGAAATAATTTCCGAGCGCACGGCGCGCATTACACAATACACAACGCACAATAATAATAATAATAATAATAATATTATAATGTTAATTTGTCGTTTTGTCGCGGCCAGCCCCCTCGACACCAAGACCAGCCAATCCTTTGCCGTCGCCGAGCAGATGCTAACGATATTATACACGTTACCCATCACACGTACCTATATAAAATAGTTTATATTATACACACTGACACACAAAACGCGTATATTTTACCGCGTATGCTGGACGATAAATTATCTCTTTAACCGCGCCCGCAGTGCACACCAAATGACACGCGAAATCCTCCGCAGAGTCCTCCTTTTCAACAAGACTGCCGCACCCAGCTATTATATCTATCGTGCACACAATAATATGATATATCGTACGTATATTAGTGTCGTTTATGTTATATTGTTACAATACATGCGTATTGTTATAATGGTGTGTGCGATGTGCCGATTTTTCACACTCCAAAAGATTTATATCCATGTGCCAGAATTTTTTTCGCTCGTCTTTTTTTCTCATATCCCGCGACACCACAAACAATATTATCTTTACACGTTATACGCATGTATAGGCGCTCGTTTGTGTACCTACAATAATAATAAGTGGAATATTAGCCACGACGACGTTTACACAAGAGTTAACACGCGCATCGGTGTTGTTATTATTTCTCGCGCTTTTGTGCTTGTGCACACCCCGCCGGGCGGATGCCCAGTACCTACAACATCATATAATGGATACTCTTCGAGTGTACACCACTCATGTTCCGACCACACTTCAGAGGTATAGGTACACACGTACTTGACAAATGACCGGGACGTCTCTCGAAACGCATAGAATATAACGTGTATATAACTGCTGCAGCATCCGCTCGCTACAACAGACCTTTATAATATTATACGTCCGACTTATCCCATTTATAAATGGATTGTTCGTGCACCTATATAGAGATATACCTACTTGACTTGGACCCTTCTCCGAATCCGTAAAAATATAAATAAATCGTTTGTATTTCTATACATATGCATACCAAACCCGTTATATATATTATTATTATATTTGCGAGTCGCGATAAAAATCGTATAACGTACATTATGCTCGGCTAGATATTACGGCAAAGAGCGGGAAGAGGGTGCATTTTTTTTACACTATTATTATTATTATGGGGTGGAATTGGCATTCATGGCGTATAATATTACGCACGGTTGGCGGTTGCGCATATATATATATTTACTGAACGACGAAAAAAACTTACATAGCGTTTTACACTTGTCTTTTGCGCTTGGTATATTTTTACCGAAGAAAAACGCCTTCTAACACCCTCTCGCGCACGCCCTACCATCACCCCCCTCCCCCCCACTACGCCATTCATCACAATGACGACAATTACAATATTTTCGTCGGCGGCCGTACACGAAAATGCTTATCAGACACGATATCGCTTTGCTCTACGACCCGCCTGCCGACTTTTGCAGCACATCCGTTTTTGACGTACACACACATACGAGAGCCATACATAATATATACATCTATTACCAAATTTTCACTGTTCACGCGCTCCACCTTTGTTGTATACTATTATTATTGCCTTTTTCGGTGGCGATTGGGGTGGTGTTGTCGGGGGTGTTCTGCTATAAGCTATTCGTTACTATTATTATTTTTTCTCGTCGTAGGTATTATTGTATAACATTATAATTTATAATAATACCAGCGTAGATATAAAATAATACGTAGTATAATAATAAGCGCCTTGTACCGGATGGAAATATAGCTTCAAGAGGGAGTATTATGAACATAGAATTTGAAGATATGGTCTCGGGCTTATTGCCGAAAAGTAGAAATGTATAGTATATTATATAGGTATATATACATACTATATAATATAGTTATAAACGCGATGTGTAATATATTACACTTACACCTCCTCCCGTCTACATACACACGCAAGAATGCGCCTATTCTATATTTATATTCATAATTAACATCTAATTTTAATAATAAAAATTAAGCTCACCTTCTATTCTGGTACCAGGTCTTCACTTGGGTGTCGGACAGATTGAGCTTGGCCGCCAATTCCATGCGGTCCTGGACGCTCAAATACTTTTGCCTCTCGAAACTCTTTTCGAGTGTCTGCAACTGGTGGTCTGTGAACGCCGTCCTTGCTTTTCTCTGTTTCTTACTGAGATTTGAACCGGAATTTCGGCCATCATCGTCTCTGTGACCTGTAACGCAAAAATCAATTCACGTTTATAACGCCGCCATTGCTTTTTGTTATAAAACGACTACTTATATAATACGCGGGAATAAAAGTGTAACTCGTATAATTCTATGAAAAAAGAGTTAGCAGCAAGTAGCTATAATATGTTTAAATTATAGTATAATGTCGTATAGGTGTATGTGTATTATATATTATTATATAGTGTGTGTGCGGTGTTGCATATTATAGTTTGTCGGACATTTGTAATGTTTTGTACTAAAATATATAAATATGTATGTGTGTGTGTGTGTGTGTATTGTACCCACACGATATCACGAACACATTATGTGACAAAAATGAAAACAAAATAGTAATAATAATATAATAATATCATAAAATCTGAAACGCGATATAAAGCTTAATAGCAGCGGTGACTCGAATGCGCACGTCGTGGAGGCGGTGGTTAGGCGAGACACGCATATCACGCAAAACCTTGCCACCCGCTTCGGTCATTATGGTAGCAAAATAAAAAAATTCGATAAAAATCACAAAAAACACTCTTGTAACATAAACGGCAATGGGCCGTACACGGAAAACTCTACTAAATGTTTCTATACATTGCTATTTTTCATCATAAAGCACGAAATAAATGGGTATAATTTTACCGGTACCTGAAATAGGTATATAGGTAAATAATTTGTTGGTGTGTTACTACTGTACGTAGGTACTAATATGTAGCCCCGCAGAGGCAACAAAGTTGTATAATAAATATATTACTTTTACAAAGTATTTTGTAGATGTACTATTTAATATATTAGTAAATGTTGTATTATATATTGCTGAATATCATTATACCATACAGTAGAACTCATTTTTGTTTTTTGTTCTATGGAGCATTTATTTTTAGGGCATGAAATTCTCTACTCTTACATAATAATAATAATAATAATAATATAATATAATATTGTGATGCGAGGCGAAAACAAACGCGCCGCGGATTTATTATTCCGGTCTCTTGGGCCGGGTGTGAAAAACCCGTTGTCGACACATTGTAGCAATAAACCTAACATATATGTATAACGAATATAATTCGTCTGTCAATTTGCATTTAAAAAAATAAAACGGGGTTTAAAAAACGAGAGTGGAAAAAAATAACGCTATCGAAACGCGCCTGCCCGAACAATGTACTGCGTGTATAAACTTACCCCGAAACCGAGGTGGGAGGGGGTTGTTTGTGTGTGCGTACAATGGCTGTCGAGAGGGGTCGTGCTCGATTGTCGTGTACTACCGGCGGCGGGGCGACGGTAATTGGAGTAAAACGGGAAAGAAAGAAAGAAATCTGCTGGCCGGGAAGGGATGACCGACGGGGAAAGAGCTGCGAAAGCCAATGAGCCGCGGTGTGCGCGCTAGAGGGGCTTAAGTGGTCCGCCGTCGTTCAGCCCTTCTATGTTGCTAATATATATACGAGAGTCTTTACTATACACCGACAGTGGGAGCGCGGGTAGAGGTAGCGAGGGAGAAAAAGGGTGAGAGAGGGTGTTCACTAGCTACTACCGTTGCAACAGCAGCTCTCCCTTGTTTTCCCGCCGCAGCAACCACCGGCGACGTGGCTTTTCGCCTTCCTCCACCACCCCCAGAGTATATTTCGTTATATTGCGCGTACAACACACCCTCCGCTGCAGGGTGTGTTGCTCCGCAGTCTCACTTCTACCGCCTCGCGCATAGATATATCAATTAAATGGTGCTCGACTTATTTATATGTGTGTGTGTATATATATATATATATATGTATTTAAGTATGCTGAAGTGTGTGCGCGTATGGAATTTCTAGTCTCCGCCCAACCCGTTTGTAGGTATATATTGTGTATATTATATATAAAACGCTAATGGACCCGACGACGAGTCGTCGGTACACGCTGCAGAGAGCTGTGCTCTATAACCGAATTAATGCGCGCGATTCATACGCATAATATGAATCTCGAACCGCCAATAACCATGTGTCGTTTAAACGGTTGCGCGTACGAAACAATAATTGTCTGTACACGTATAACTACCGATCGATAGTATATTATTGTATGTATAATAAAGATGTTGTAGAACCGCGCGAGTATATTTAAATGTACGCCTACGCACGCATTTAATGATGATTCCGTAGGTAAGTTATTAGACATTTGCAGACAAACTACGAGTATGCGTGTAGTACGTCAGGTTTGATTTTTTTTGCTCGACGCGAAAAAATATGCATAGAACACAATATGAAACGGTGGATAGAAAAACTCGCGGATCGGTGCATAATATCATAATATTAGCTGCATCAGTGCAGATATAGAACTGCAGCAATTACAGAAATCTTCGTTTACTTATTGAACGTATATACCTATCACACGTGCCAAGTTATATACACGCATTATATTCACAATCAAGTGCGCGCAGATAGACGTAAAAGTCTGGGATTTCGAAAAATGAATAGTCACGAAAGGTCGGCACGACGAGAGGCGTGTGGTGCGTGGGGTTTGTCCTTTTGTGTTGTCCGTTGTTTTCGTTTTATTACACGCACGAATTTCTCGGACTCGTGTTTGTTAGTGTGTGTGTGTGTGTGTGTGCGATATGCGATGGCGTGCGCGTCGCGTATATATAGCGCCCGATATAGTCCATTTAGGGTATAAGTATAGACTATAGGTATATAGGTATATATGTGTAAAGGGTCAATCCTTACGCCCCAGCTCGACGCAGAGTGATGGGAGAAGGAGCGGGTAACAGAAGAGAAGGGTTTACGTATAAAATCATAAACACAATACATTATATTATTTAAGGGTGTTGTTTATACAGTAAAACGGCTCGGTTGCCAAGAACTTTGCGTGCTCTTGTGTATATACATTTAAAATACTAGTAAATATAATATACATATCTAACGTTTATTAATAATAGATTTTTTCCCGAGCGAAATACGTTGCTGTCGGGACGGGGTCACAAAACGGCGTCCGGCCACCACGCCGTACCCCACTTCGAAGTTCATATTATATTACTATATGATCTACACTCCGCAAAGCAAATTGCTTATGCGTTTGTAACGGTTTTTTATGATAACACATATAAGTTCATGACAACAATTTATTATTGAATTAAGTTTTATATATCGATTTGAATTTTTGAACCTTTACGTCACAGATATAATCCATATTCTATCTATGCATTATATCATTGTAATTATATGTATACGGTGTACACCTCCGGCGCTAGAAATTTACATTTTAATGCAGAGTAGCGATCAGGTCTAGAATGATACAAAGGGCTAAATCGTTTACAGACTGAGGTGCTAATCTTTTTAGTTATATTAAAAAAAAAAAAATTATTCACTATAAAGAATCTTATACCAAAATCTGATATAAAACAATTTAACTTTATAATGAAGTAGTCATACATAAATATCTTAACAATTACCTATAAATTACGTAATATTAGTGGAGAGCGAGATTAAAATTGATATTTTAAAATATAGGTTCGGAAAACTCTTCTCCAGTCGTGGTCAAGTCAAACTATTAAACATCGCTATAACTCTACCTAAAATAGTTTAAATTTTTAAAATAACAACAATTAACGTATATACAGTAGTTGTATAATTATGGTACCTATAAGATATATTTATCGACGTATTTAATTACCTATATGCACAGAAATATACAAATATATACCTATACTTTGTTTTTCTTCCAATGAAAATCATGATAAGTATCGTTAAATTATTTCAATATAACAATATGGTATATACCAGCTATAACACTGTTCGCACATACAACTATTATAATATTATTGCTATCGTGTACCCATGTATACTTATAACATGTATACCTACGTATAGGACAGTGCACACAAAACACGCATCACGCGCTTTTTATTTCCGCGTGAGTACATAATAATTTATATATAATATTATACAGTGAGCTGCAAATAAATACCTAATATAAAAATACATACACTTCGATATGTACGTATTACGTATATTATTCTTTATTCGCGTTTATTATATACGTATATATGTGGCGTTGTAGCTATGTATAATATATTATTTACTCGTATATATATATCTAATATTCACACAATAATATAATATAATACGATATTATATTGTCATCATTACGTCGATTTAATCAACCAGTGTGCTTGACAAATCTCGCTGGGACATAACCTTGACGACTCATATACCTACACACTGCATAATAATCTATGAATATATAGTATATTTTACGTACCTATTTATGTATATATATGTACATATGGATAATATAATATTATACACGTTGTGCTTTACGGCGGCGTTTCGCGATCAGAAAACTCTATTCAGTGTCGGTTAAAAAGTGATTATCGGTGTTATCGATGGCGACGGTCGTATAACGACACATTAGCCATTATATTGTACGATGGCGTGACAGAACCGCACGTAAATCGATTGTTGGAACATTTTCCGACTTGTTATTTTCTGCCGTTGAATATATATATATATATATATGTATAAAACACGCGTTATAACTCTATAATATTATAATATAAATAGCTTCAGCTTGTGCTTACTGCGTGTCTGCGTACAGTATACGTGCATACCATCGGAAAAACGGTCTGCGATGGAATAATTCACTTATATACACACGATGACAATTGTTATACGGCAACGTACGTATAATTATATATATAGCTAGGTAAATACGTATAATAATAATAATCAAATAATGGATATCTCGATGTACGCACAAATTTGATTCGTCGAGTGAAATTCGTGTAAAATATCATAGAGGATATAATATAAATATACCTAAGCCATATGATGGAATGCGATTTCGAAATCACTTGGTATATTATATAAACTATGCACACTCCAGTGCATGGAAGTATATTATAATGATGGAAGTACCGAGAGTAGGTAGGTATGTTTCAGAAGTTACTATAATAAATATAATAATTAAATTGATGAAATATTCCACATACGTGCGGGTTTTCCTAAATCCTTATGATATAAAGATTAAACCGCGTTATTTTCACGCTCCCATATATTACCATTCACTACCAATGACTAACATACATACATACACACATTATCAGAAAATACACTACGTTGATTATCGCGATGCTGCGACGAAAAGAAATGATGAGCGACTAATTTAGGTTCTGCAGTGCACATTGTTGGCTCTGTTCCTACATAATATATATTTGTAGCCGTTGTGGCAGAACACGAATTATATAGGGCGACGACGAAGATGTGATAATATTTTTGTTACGTTATTACAACGATTTACTGCCGTCGCCGAGTGTGTATTAGCGCCAATTAGCGGTCGACGGAAATAAAATGCATATATATTATATCGTCACAGCGCGACCCTTTCGCCACCACGGCATGTCACTTCTTTCCGTCCGCAAACAATAAATACTGTGAATGATATATATATATATATATATATATATACGTGTATATGTATCTGTGAGCGCGAGCTTTTACCTATATGTGAGTATGAATTATTATATCGTCTTACGTCCTGGAAAAGAGGCGAAAAAATAAAAACCTTGCGGACGGACGGAAACGTGTTAATTATACCGCGAGTACGAGCATGAGAAGATGGCTGCTGTCTGCCGTCACTTATAATGTTTATGTGGTAATATTTATGTGGTTTCATGCGTAAATAATATAATATATTATAAGAATGTCTGTCGTCATGTATTCAAGTGATGGGCTCACAATAATAATCAAAATATCATAATTTTAATTTTTTTTTTATGCGTATTACACGACACGATGATAGAAAACCATTGAACCGATAATATATTATACCTATACTTTGCAACGATTTGAAAAAAAAAAAACAGTAAAGTGGTCGCGTGTTTATGTATATGGAAAGCAAACATAATAAATTGCTCGTTTTTTCGTTCCGTTTAATTAACTGGCTTGTCGACAACATTGATGGCGTCAGTGGTCTTTTCGTCCAGCTACTACATGTATAGAATAAGAAGTATTCGTTGGTATACCTAAAGGAATATTAAATTTAAATAATTTAATATACGAATGGTTCTACCCAAAAATTATTTTTGAATTGGAACGGTGAAATCGTCACCACTATGCCAACCAAATATTATAATAATACATTACGATTTATATATACTATTCGAATTATATGTGTAAATATATAATATTATAGTGTACCTATACAACAAAATATACTGTAAAAACACCGGACGAACATATATACACTTTATAAAAAAAACCTAAACAGTTTAACAGTAGTCTATATCACGCAAATATTACTTAAAAACTACATAGAAATTCATTTATATAATATATATTATATTATGTATTATTACCCATTATTATTGTTATTATTACGTTTATTATATTGTTTCGAAAAAACACATTTAACCCGTTCTGGGGTGTAAGTATAACGCATTATACCTATAAAGTATAAAAATTAAATAATTCAAGTGGGTCAAAATACACCTTCCTTATACATAATTATATTATGCACTTTAAAACCCCTACAAATGACTATAATACCTTTCCTATACGTTTATAATATGTAATCAGTGGTGGATACTTTAACCATCATGTACAATGCGTGTATGTTATATTTATAGGTATATAATATATTTATCATATAGTATATATATGATAGCGACGATATTATAATCCCTTTTCTCTCGCATCTCAACATCCAACACAACATAATAACTATATATTAATAACTCTCATCGTATAAGGTACACGGTAGCGATATATTACACGAGACACGAACCTACATTTATAAAAAACTTATATAGGTATAGTATAATACCCATCGAAAAGTAAATTACAGTTCAATCGGTTGGTGCTAGTAATGTTGTGGGCATTTCGTGCATGCGAACTTTAAACGATGTTTTAACAAAAAAAAAAATAATAATAATAATAAATAAATAAATAATAACAACAACAATAAATGTAATTTTGGATATTTTGTTGCTATTATTATGTAGCTATTTATTTATTTTACTTATTTTTTCGAAACTTTTGAAAATCGCGTGTCGTGATCGCAATATTATACGTATATAGGTATTTGATATACCTGTGTAGGTATATTCGTTTTAAAAATGACCGTTTATAATTATTTGAACGGCCTCAATTGGATTCAATCGATTTATGTTTAAAGCGCTACCACACACACACTTTTCATTCGGAAAGCAGCATTACCGTAACCTAACCTAAGTGCATTATATTTATTTTTCCATATAAAAATGTTCTAAATTAGTTCGAAATTTTGAGTTGTGGCAACAGCCGCTTTGCGTGTAAAACTACCTCCACAGTCGATTATAAACGAAAAGGGGAAAGAAAAAAAAAACCAAATAATAATAAACATAACTTGCCCGCAATGCGCTATATGTTTCGTTGTCGCGACAAAACGGTTTTCCCCTTCAGGCATATCGAATTTTCCACCACAAGGGTGAAATATGTTCGCCAGAGGTAAATTATTTTAATAATAACAAGAGCCCGGCTTGCACATGAAAAATTAAGAAGAAAAAACTTCGCCTGTTGTATAGTGAAAAACGTCGTAAAAAACACCTCGTAAAACATTCAATTATTATTTATTTATAAAGTTACTCTATATAATTTTAATTTTTAAATTGAAGCATAATTACTGTGTAGCGTCGATAATATACATGGGTAGAAAAATTTCCACATAAAAATTCAGAATTTTCATATCCCGGAAATATTTTTTTATTTACAAACTGTCCGCCTCATAAATATAAATTTTTGATATTTATAATCCAGAAAAATATAGACTTATGCTCGTTTATCTATATTTAAAAAAAAAAACAACGATGACAATTATTGATAATACACACACACACACACACACACACATATATATATATATTATATATTATCACTAATCGGTAACTTTAGCGGATAGGAAAAAAATTAAAACTTAAGAATAACGTATAGACATATAATATTACATAGATGTCCTTATATATTATATTATAACTATATTTGTACGGCGGATGGCAATAACAACAATAATAGTAATATAATATTATTACAAGGGCGGAAATCTCGAGTACGCACTTATGGATTACGCCTATTGTCCGCGAGGGGGTTGATGTTAATCCGACACGGCCGATTCAAACGTCAAAATTGCAGTTAACGTTTCATTATAGTATAACGTATGTATACATACATATCAGTCTGTGTATATATACATAATATGCAGTGTGTATAGGTGCGCGTGTATACAATATAATAATAATTTAGATGTATCGATTTATTTGGTAGAGGATTATCATATTTATACCGACTACTATTTAGAAGTGACAATAATATGGGTACCTTAAATACACGCTTGGCGAAACGAATTTTTCACCCAAACACTGGTTCAACAGATCGAATTATACCCTACAGTAAAATACGTTTATATTTATTTTGATTTCGCCCGTTTACCTTTACCGGTAAAATCGATTATATTATTATTATACTGCTATATTTGCCCCATTCTACCTAAATTTTTCAATAGCAATGCGATGAAAAGACGCAGCTTATACCGCCAATCATCAATATATCATATTATTATATTTTTGTGCGAAGTTTAGAAAAAATGCTGCGACGTATTCACTGTAATTATATATTTAGGTATATCTGAAGCATGCGATTCGTGTGATGGGAACTATTATACCTACATGTCCATTAATAGCGGTTTATATAAGAATAAATATCAATATTATACATATTACTATTATTATATATATATGTACTGTGTATACACGTACACGCACAAATATAATACGTCGTATATTGTAAATTGTAATGTATCATTGTTTCATGTTTGCACAACCGGTCATTTAATGAAAAAATAAGTAAAATGAAAAATTACGTAAACACGTGAGCTTGTATATATATTATTATACTGTTATTGCAAGCTATAGTAGGAATATAATAAATATTATTAAATACATATTATAAATTATCTTATAAAAAGGATGATATGGCTATTATATTTAAGTAGGGTTCCTTGACCTAACTACAGTCATACATATTATCATGAATTTAAGAAAATCACTTAAATAAATATATTATGCATCTATAAGGACCTGCATAATATTGTATAAACGTAATTATGATATAATAGAATAAGTGTTAATAATTTGATATAAAAGTGATTATACGTACCTACGTATATATATTAAATGTAATATATACTTATCGTGAATAAAATATCATGTGTAAAAAAAATCTTTGTCAAATAGGTACATCTGATATACCTACTAATAAAATCAAGATATTTATTAATGTCTCACTACTTACATGAATACTTTGGTACACCTACCCATCAATATTATTAATAATGAAGTAAGATTAATAAAAATCTCATTTCAAAGAACTGAATATTTGCAAGATGTATGAAAATTAAAATAAATAAATGAAAATACAACATTAAATTATATTTATACTAGGTATATATTATATTTTATGATTTTAGGCAATCTCACTATTCGAAGAAATTTTGAATTTTTGAAATGAATCATTATTATTATAAGTTATAACTATATAATCAACTTTAAAATTAATATATACCTATTATTTAAAAAAAAATGCATGCAATAATTGTTTATATTATACCTATATGTAGATACTATAATTTTAGTCGTTATATATTAGACATAGGTTTGAATATCTATAGAAGTATACAGTCTAATATAATTTTAGGTATATTTGTATAGCCTATATTTAAGACTTCATACTACGCCGTTGCAGTACAAGATTTGATCCACATAATATATTATTATAAGTTATACGTCTAAAACAAATAATTTGTTATTTATACGATATTGGAAGTATATCGATATGTCATCGTAAATCGTAACTTTATTATATCAAGATTGTATTTATTTTGATTATTATTACCTAAACGTCATAAACGTTGATTTATGAATATATACACTATCAATTAACCTTAACGCGTGCATTATATGTTTAAATACGAAGTACGAAGTATATACAGACTTGTCGCGTTATACTGCAGTTGCTATCGACTGATAATACTACGGTACGGATTTCAGTCTATCTATCTATGGGCGCAAATTATTATACCTAGGTATCTAAATGGTGTACTGTTCAGTTACATATTGCTGAAGATAGGTAATGTGCATACCTATGAAACAAGACACTTTCGGGATGCAAACGGACGTTGTCCCCGGCAGTCCCTATCGGTGCCTCTCGTGATCGTCGCCCGGTCGGTCAGCCGGTCTCCGCCGACGCCGGCGGGCGCTCCGCGCCGCCTCCGCTTGCTGCGACGCGCGACGCGCGCCGTGAAGGACAGGTCTCGCCCGGCCGTCAGTGACGAACGGCGCGACACCGCCCCGTTATTGCCCGTTGTCGGAACGTATGTCTGTGATCATGAACCGAGACCTGCCGAGGTGATGCGGTCAGTGGCCGGCCGCCGAGGCGGCAGTAGAGTTCATGTGACGTCATCGCGTGGCCGTCGTCGTCTCCTGTGTCTTGCCGAAACCGTCGCCACGCCTCACTGCAGCTGCTAACCCGGCCGGCTACTACAAGAAGGCACTACGGCCGGATGAGCTGCACCGTGCCGCCGATAAGCGTCGCCGTCGTGGAGCGGTGTGTGACTGCGCGGTTCGTATCGGTGCGTCTGCGATTATCCGTCGTCTTTGAACGCCGCGCGAAGATGAAAAATACGAAAACGGTCCGCGGCTCTCAAGGTTCGAGACTAGACGAATAAATAATAATAATCAGAAAAATCACGATCAAATACGTCACAGCGGACTCCGAGTCCCCTTACGCTATTACAATGTATTTATCAAAAATATAATAAAACATTAACACTCCGGCGTATGTGCGCGCGTGTGTGTGTATGTGCGCTTGAGAGTGTAACAACGTTAAACAGCGAACGCAAACGCGCGAGAGGCGATCGGTACGCCGGTGTGCAGTCGATAGTT